>NW_026843536.1:0-27982 GCF_019175385.1 Lycium barbarum
TATTAAAAAGCTTGGGAAAAAATTCCACCGCCTCAAATTTCTGGAAATCTCGAAAAAAGTATGTGTTACTGTTCATCACGTACTTCAAAGTACGTGATACTATTCATCCTGTACTTTGGGGGCAAAAATATTAACTTTCTGGAAATTTTTGCAAAATACGTCCAAAAAGTACAGGACGTACTTTATTGTACAGGCCGTACTTTCCTCCGTACTTCACAGAAATGCGATCTGTCAGTTGCCTTGGAAAGAAGACTCGCTTAACCTCAATTTACATAGGTTATGGATTCCGGAACTCCTCATATTCTAGGAGATATGCCCCTCCCAAGTTGGACCAAAATTTTTGTCCAAATTTCTGCCAAGTTTTTCCAAATTTTCAACGAACCTAATTTCTTCGATTCGCTTGATCCCGAAACCTTTAAATACTTGTCTAACACTTATTAAAAGTATTCCTTAACCTTTTAGCGATATCATAGCCTCTCTGAACTCACATTAGTTTGATTACGACGACACTGAAATTTACGAGGTATAACACTGAAAATTTCATTTAATATAGCAGCAACACACAAAACCCATAGGAAAAAAAGGAGAAAAACCAAATTCGGGTATCAAATAAACAGCAGTAGCAATCAAGTATATACTGGGTAACTCGGGCCTTTTAATTATAGGTGACAAATGGGTTTTAAAATTGAGTTGGGGTAACTCTAGTTTTTTTAATTGAGTAAAGGTGATAAACTTTGGATTAGTGATTAGAGAGTTTTAACTCACCCCAAAGTTATATTTTTAACACTTTGACCCCAAGCTTTATTTTTTACACTTTGACCGAACCCATATAAACCCTACAGAGCCAAAAAAACGTGCCAAATTTTCTGTTTGTCTGCGCCGTTTCCACCATTTTTGGCTCTTCTTTTTTGCTTCGTTTCTTGTTGTTGTTGTTGCTTCTTCTTCTTATGCTGCTGCTCGTTTCTTCTTCTTCTTCTTGATAGGATTTTTCTCAAGAAAGAAAAAATCAAGACCACCTGATTTTGCAATTTTTCGACTGGATTTCATTCGTGTAGCACTGAGAATTACTTCATAACTCATTCCATTATTCTGCTTTCTTTGCCATTGTTGCTCAAGAAAGAAAAAACTGTGACCACCCGATTTTGCAATTTTTTGACTGGATTTTGTTGGTGTAGCACTGGAAATTACTTCGTAAGTGTTTTCCGCTCATTTGGTAAGTACAACAATGCTGTTTTATTTCAATTTTTCACCTGGGTATAAATCTACTGATTTTCCAACAACTTACAGTAGCTGTTGTAGTTGTTGCAACATATAATGTGGTTGTTGCAACTTCTACAACAGATTATGAAGTTGTTGTAATTGTTAAATAAATAACCTGCAACAACTGAGTGAGTTGTTGCAACAAGTATTCCACTTGTTGCAACAACTCAACGATCTGTTGGACTCAGCTTCAGTTTTTGTCTGAAACAGAACCCAAAAAACTGAAGCCGCTTCCAACAGATTATTGACTTGCTGCAACAAGTTGTATAGTTGTTGCAACAGGTGTTCCACTTGTTGCAACACCTCAACTATCTGTTGGAGTCAGCTTCAATTTTTGTCTGAAACGTAACCTAAAAAACTGAAGCTACTTCCAACAGATTATTGACTTGCCGCAACAAGTTGTATAGTTGTTGCAATAGGTGTTCCACTTGTTGCAACAACTCAACTATCTGTTGGAGTCAGCTTTAGTTTTTGTCTGAAACAGAATCCAAAAAACTGAAGCTGCTTCCAACAGATTATTTACTTGCTGCAACAAGTTGTACAGTTGTTGCAACATGTGTTCCACTTGTTGCAACAATTCAACTATCTGTTGGAGTCAGCTTCAGTTTTTGTCTGAAACAGAACCCAAAAAACTGAAGCTGACTCCAACAGATTGGTGACTTGTTGCAACAAGTGGAACACATGTTGCAACAACTGTACTTGGCGATGGAAGGGTAGTGACACATTAGAGATGATAGCGATGACTGTCCAAAGAGATGTTATGTTCGATGATTTTGTGAACCTAATCATCACCAATTACGAATTAACTTGTGAACCAAAAGATCTTTCCATCACTTACATGCACAGCTTTTTTGAAAATCAGATGGTCTTGCCATTTAAGATAATTGATCAGGTCCGTTTGCGTTAAATGATGAATTTGATGGGGTGGATGTGGATATGCCAAATAATGGAAGTGGGGCAGACCCGATTCTTATACCCGAAGTTGCGAGGAATACATTGGGCACTACACAATCAATACAATCTAGCCATGTTCAAGATGATGAAACAGGTTCTTATAAAGGAATGTCATTCAAGAATAAGGAAGAACTAGCCACTTGGTTGAAACTTGTTTGCTTGAAGAAAGATTTTAGAATCAAGAAGGTGATTAATTCGTGTACTGTGTATTGCTTCAGATGTGTACATCCGGAGTGCAAGTGGTGGCTTAGGGCTGTGAAGCTTTTAAGTTCTAACATATTTTGTATCAGAACTTACATAAAGCATCACACATGTAGTTCTGAGCACATTACGAGCCATAATCCACACGCTACTGTGAAAGTCATTAGTGAATACTTCAAAGATAAGTTTCCTTACGGTAAAGGCCCATCTACAAAAGATATTAGTCAATCAATCCGTACATATTTGGGTTGTAAGGTAAGTTATTGGAAGGTCTGGAAGGGCATGGAGATTGCAAAGACTTTGACAAGGGGGACACATGAGCACGGGTATGCGGTGCTTGATGCGTACCGTTATATGCTTCGTTCTGCAAATCTAGGAAGTAAGACGGCATTTAAGGTTGATGAAAATGGGAAGTTCAAGTACTTTTTTGTAGCCTATAAGGCTTGGATGCTTGGTTTTGCGCAAATGAAAAAAGTCATAGCTGTCGATGGGACATTCTTGAGGAGCAAGCACGAAGGAGTGTTGTTGTCAGCAGTTGCACAAGATGCAGAGAATCATATTTTTCCAGTGGCAATTTGTGTAGTGGACAAGGAGTGTGATGCTTCGTAGAAATATTTTTTTGAACAAATGAAAAGCTATATAGAGGATACCCCTGAGTTGTGCATAATATTTTATAGACATCCAAGTATCAAAAAGGTTGTTTCAATTGTCTTCCCTACATGTCATTATGGTTTTTGCATGAGGCACCTAGGGGAAAATCTAAGAACCACCTTTCAGAATAAGGCGGTCGTATCTCAATTTTATAAAGCAGCAAAAGCGTACAATATTGATGTCTTCAATGACCATTTCAATCAAATCAGAGATTTGGTTCCTAGGGCCGCCGAACAACTTGAACGTGCTGGATTCCACAGATGGAGCAGGGCATTCTGCCCCGGAAATAGGTATTTTCACATTTCTGTTTCCAACAAGTAACGTATCTGCTGCAACTAATAGGTAACTTGTTGCGGCAGATATTGTACTTGTTGTGATTTTTGACACAGCTGAGCCTCAACCACATGTTCCAACACTAATATGTTTGTTTTGTCAGGTATGATTTTATGACGACAAACGCTGCTGAGTCGGTGAACTCAATGTTCAATGTTGAAAGAGAATTTCCCATTACTGCTCTATTTGATTCCATAAACAGGAGGTTTACTGAGAAATTTCATGAGAGGCGTATGGAGTTCATCGACTCACCAACCATCTTTGTTCCCTTAATGGAAAAAAAATATCAAAATTTGTCAACTTGGGTAATAAGTTATTGACCCATCAAATTGCCAACTACAAGTTCAGCGTCATCGACCACGGTTCAGTTGCAACAGTCGATCTGCAAAGAATATCTTGTACTTGTAGAGTTTTTGACCTGGACAAAATACCTTGCCCACCTGCTATGGCAGCGCTTCGAGTCCAATATGGTGAAGACTTTGGAAGGCGGATTTATGACTACTCATCTCCATATTACAGGGTGGAGAATTACATAATTGCATACTGTGAGGAAATGAATCCCGTGCCTTCTAAAGAATCTTGGGAAATTCCTATGGAGATTTTAGAGAGAGAAATACCTTCTGCACATGTTGATCCGAGCAAACCGGAAAGAAGACGGACAAAGAGGAGGTGTGGAATCACTTTCAACGAGGAAAAACAAATGCTCTATATGCAAAACAGCTGGCCATAAAAAAACTACAGGCCCAAACCGAATTGTTCCCTAGTTGTTAAATTTGCAATGTCTTGTAATAATAATTACTATTGTTTGTGTTTGTGAAATTGGACTTTATGACATTTTTATGTTGTTTCTGTTAGTAAAATTGGTTTAAATGATATGTTGATCTTGCTCAAATCACCAATGTATGTTCTGTGGTTTTGCAATTTCTGAACAGTTTTCATTAAGTAAAAATTCTGTTGCAACAGCTGTGTAACTTGTTGGGATTTTGCCAACCAGATTATGTACTTGTTGCAGCAACTAACTTAACTTGGTTTTCCAACAAGCGACATGACTTGTTACTGTAAGTTCCTATAGCGTTTTTAGTTTTTAGAACAAATAGAATGAGTTATTGCAGAAAGTCCTTAACTTGTTTCATCCAACAAATGGAATGAGTTGTTTCATCCAACAAGTGATATGACTTGTTCAACAGCTATGCTACCTGCTGCAACAGATTATGTACTTGTTGCAACAGGTTAAACAGCTGCTGCAACAGATTATGTACTTGTTGCAACAGGTTATGCAACTGCTGCAACAGATTATGCAATTGTTGCAGTAGATTATGCAATTGCTGCAGCAGATTATGTAATTGCTGCAACAGATCATGAAATTGCAGCAACAACTAGGATATAAGTCACATATGTTTAGTTATTAACAGAGGGAACCAATGATATTAAGTGTTAAACAAAGGGATTCAATGATATTTAGTGATCAATATATTTATCTACCAACATCCTTAATGGATTAGACGGTAATTTCATTGATTTGATGGTAAATTCTAAGTGTATACTTCCCAAATCGAGCGATCGTTGGTGTAATTTGATGAGAACTACTTGATTCACCCATATTTAGGTGTAAACAATGTAAACCAATGATATTTATTGTTTACTAAATGTTCCTAACCAATTTGATGGTATTCTGAATCAGGACATATGATCAACTAAGCGTATACTTCCCAAATCGAGCGATCGTTGGTGTAATTTGATGAGAACTACTTGATTCGCCCATATTTAGGTGTAAACAACGAAAATACAATGATATTTATTGTTTATTAAATGTTCCTAACCAATTTGATGGTATTCTGAGTCAGGACATATGATCAACTTAGCGTATACTTCCCAAATCGAGCGATCGTTGGTGTAATTTGATGAGAACTACTTGATTCACCCATATTTAGGTGTAAACAATGAAAACCAGTGATACTTATTATTTACTAAATATGAAGGTTTTAAACAGGTTACTTATCCGTTACAACAGATAATGCACTTGTTGCAACATATTGGTAACTTGTTGCAACAACTAATCCATCTGTTGCAACAGATTACAAACTTGTTGCAACAGACAGGTTAGTTTTTGCAATTTCTTCAACAATTGAAAGATTTGTTGCAACAACTGACTCATCTGTTGCAACATATCACAAACTTCTTGCAACAGATTATCAACTTGTTGCAACTTCTAAAACAGCAGTTACATTTATCGCAATAACTGACCCATATGTTGCAACAACTGAACCATCTGTTGCAACAAATTTACATCTTGTTGCAACAACTGACGCATCTGTTGCAACAGATCACAAACTTGTTGCAACAGATTATCAACTTGTTGCAACTTCTTCAACATCAGTTAGATTTGTCGCAACAACTGACCCATATGTTGCAATAACTGAACCATCTGTTGCAACAAATTTACATCTTGTTGCAACAACTGACGCATTTGTTGCAACAGATCACAAACTTGTTGCAACAGATTATCAACTTGTTGCAACCTCTATATAGCTTTTCATTTGTTCAAAAAAATATTTCTACGAAGCATCACACTCCTTGTCCACTACACAAATTGCCACTGGAAAAATATGATTCTCTGCATCTTGTGCAACTGCTGACAACAACACTCCTTCGTGCTTGCTCCTCAAGAATGTCCCATCGACAGCTATGACTTTTTTCATTTGCGCAAGACCAAGCATCCAAGCCTTATAGGCTACAAAAAAGTACTTGAACTTCCCATTTTCATCAACCTTAAATGCCGTCTTACTTCCTAGATTTGCAGAACGAAGCATATAACGGTACGCATCAAGCACCGCATACCCGTGCTCATGTGTCCCCCTTGTCAAAGTCTTTGCAATCTCCATGCCCTTCCAGACCTTCCAATAACTTACCTTACAACCCAAATATGTACGGATTGATTGACTAATATCTTTTGTAGATGGGCCTTTACCGTAAGGAAACTTATCTTTGAAGTATTCACTAATG
This sequence comes from Lycium barbarum, assembly GCF_019175385.1. Classification (NCBI taxonomy): domain Eukaryota; kingdom Viridiplantae; phylum Streptophyta; class Magnoliopsida; order Solanales; family Solanaceae; genus Lycium; species Lycium barbarum. The sequence continues at coordinate 6,403 of NW_026843536.1, forward strand.
ACTTTCACAGTAGCGTGTGGATTATGGCTCGTAATGTGCTCAGAACTACATGTGTGATGCTTTATGTAAGTTCTGATACAAAATATGTTAGAACTTAAAAGCTTCACAGCCCTAAGCCACCACTTGCACTCCGGATGTACACATCTGAAGCAATACACAGTACACGAATTAATCACCTTCTTGATTCTAAAATCTTTCTTCAAGCAAACAAGTTTCAACCAAGTGGCTAGTTCTTCCTTATTCTTGAATGACATTCCTTTATAAGAACCTGTTTCATCATCTTGAACATGGCTAGATTGTATTGATTGTGTAGTGCCCAATGTATTCCTCGCAACTTCGGGTATAAGAATCGGGTCTGCCCCACTTCCATTATTTGGCATATCCACATCCACCCCATCAAATTCATCATTTAACGCAAACGAACCTGATCAGTTATCTTAAATGGCAAGACCATCTGATTTTCAAAAAAGCTGTGCATGTAAGTGATGGAAAGATCTTTTGGTTCACAAGTTAATTCGTAATTGGTGATGATTAGGTTCACAAAATCATCGAACATAACATCTCTTTGGACAGTCATCGCCAAATCTCTAATTTGGCGATGGAAGGGTAGTGACACATTAGAGATGATAGCGATGACTGTCCAAAGAGATGTTATGTTCGATGATTTTGTGAACCTAATCATCACCAATTACGAATTAACTTGTGAACCAAAAGATCTTTCCATCACTTACATGCACAGCTTTTTTGAAAATCAGATGGTCTTGCCATTTAAGATAACTGATCAGGTTCGTTTGCGTTAAATGATGAATTTGATGGGGTGGATGTGGATATGCCAAATAATGGAAGTGGGGCAGACCCGATTCTTATACCCGAAGTTGCGAGGAATACATTGGGCACTACACAATCAATACAATCTAGCCATGTTCAAGATGATGAAACAGGTTCTTATAAAGGAATGTCATTCAAGAATAAGGAAGAACTAGCCACTTGGTTGAAACTTGTTTGCTTGAAGAAAGATTTTAGAATCAAGAAGGTGATTAATTCGTGTACTGTGTATTGCTTCAGATGTGTACATCCGGAGTGCAAGTGGTGGCTTAGGGCTGTGAAGCTTTTAAGTTCTAACATATTTTGTATCAGAACTTACATAAAGCATCACACATGTAGTTCTGAGCACATTACGAGCCATAATCCACACGCTACTGTGAAAGTCATTAGTGAATACTTCAAAGATAAGTTTCCTTACGGTAAAGGCCCATCTACAAAAGATATTAGTCAATCAATCCGTACATATTTGGGTTGTAAGGTAAGTTATTGGAAGGTCTGGAAGGGCATGGAGATTGCAAAGACTTTGACAAGGGGGACACATGAGCACGGGTATGCGGTGCTTGATGCGTACCGTTATATGCTTCGTTCTGCAAATCTAGGAAGTAAGACGGCATTTAAGGTTGATGAAAATGGGAAGTTCAAGTACTTTTTTGTAGCCTATAAGGCTTGGATGCTTGGTTTTGCGCAAATGAAAAAAGTCATAGCTGTCGATGGGACATTCTTGAGGAGCAAGCACGAAGGAGTGTTGTTGTCAGCAGTTGCACAAGATGCAGAGAATCATATTTTTCCAGTGGCAATTTGTGTAGTGGACAAGGAGTGTGATGCTTCGTAGAAATATTTTTTTGAACAAATGAAAAGCTATATAGAGGATACCCCTGAGTTGTGCATAATATTTTATAGACATCCAAGTATCAAAAAGGTTGTTTCAATTGTCTTCCCTACATGTCATTATGGTTTTTGCATGAGGCACCTAGGGGAAAATCTAAGAACCACCTTTCAGAATAAGGCGGTCGTATCTCAATTTTATAAAGCAGCAAAAGCGTACAATATTGATGTCTTCAATGACCATTTCAATCAAATCAGAGATTTGGTTCCTAGGGCCGCCGAACAACTTGAACGTGCTGGATTCCACAGATGGAGCAGGGCATTCTGCCCCGGAAATAGGTATTTTCACATTTCTGTTTCCAACAAGTAACGTATCTGCTGCAACTAATAGGTAACTTGTTGCGGCAGATATTGTACTTGTTGTGATTTTTGACACAGCTGAGCCTCAACCACATGTTCCAACACTAATATGTTTGTTTTGTCAGGTATGATTTTATGACGACAAACGCTGCTGAGTCGGTGAACTCAATGTTCAATGTTGAAAGAGAATTTCCCATTACTGCTCTATTTGATTCCATAAACAGGAGGTTTACTGAGAAATTTCATGAGAGGCGTATGGAGTTCATCGACTCACCAACCATCTTTGTTCCCTTAATGGAAAAAAAATATCAAAATTTGTCAACTTGGGTAATAAGTTATTGACCCATCAAATTGCCAACTACAAGTTCAGCGTCATCGACCACGGTTCAGTTGCAACAGTCGATCTGCAAAGAATATCTTGTACTTGTAGAGTTTTTGACCTGGACAAAATACCTTGCCCACCTGCTATGGCAGCGCTTCGAGTCCAATATGGTGAAGACTTTGGAAGGCGGATTTATGACTACTCATCTCCATATTACAGGGTGGAGAATTACATAATTGCATACTGTGAGGAAATGAATCCCGTGCCTTCTAAAGAATCTTGGGAAATTCCTATGGAGATTTTAGAGAGAGAAATACCTCCTGCACATGTTGATCCGAGCAAACCGGAAAGAAGACGGACAAAGAGGAGGTGTGGAATCACTTTCAACGAGGAAAAACAAATGCTCTATATGCAAAACAGCTGGCCATAAAAAAACTACAGGCCCAAACCGAATTGTTCCCTAGTTGTTAAATTTGCAATGTCTTGTAATAATAATTACTATTGTTTGTGTTTGTGAAATTGGACTTTATGACATTTTTATGTTGTTTCTGTTAGTAAAATTGGTTTAAATGATATGTTGATCTTGCTCAAATCACCAATGTATGTTCTGTGGTTTTGCAATTTCTGAACAGTTTTCATTAAGTAAAAATTCTGTTGCAACAGCTGTGTAACTTGTTGGGATTTTGCCAACCAGATTATGTACTTGTTGCAGCAACTAACTTAACTTGGTTTTCCAACAAGCGACATGACTTGTTACTGTAAGTTCCTATAGCGTTTTTAGTTTTTAGAACAAATAGAATGAGTTATTGCAGAAAGTCCTTAACTTGTTTCATCCAACAAATGGAATGAGTTGTTTCATCCAACAAGTGATATGACTTGTTCAACAGCTATGCTACCTGCTGCAACAGATTATGTACTTGTTGCAACAGGTTAAACAGCTGCTGCAACAGATTATGTACTTGTTGCAACAGGTTATGCAACTGCTGCAACAGATTATGCAATTGTTGCAGTAGATTATGCAATTGCTGCAGCAGATTATGTAATTGCTGCAACAGATCATGAAATTGCAGCAACAACTAGGATATAAGTCACATATGTTTAGTTATTAACAGAGGGAACCAATGATATTAAGTGTTAAACAAAGGGATTCAATGATATTTAGTGATCAATATATTTATCTACCAACATCCTTAATGGATTAGACGGTAATTTCATTGATTTGATGGTAAATTCTAAGTGTATACTTCCCAAATCGAGCGATCGTTGGTGTAATTTGATGAGAACTACTTGATTCACCCATATTTAGGTGTAAACAATGTAAACCAATGATATTTATTGTTTACTAAATGTTCCTAACCAATTTGATGGTATTCTGAATCAGGACATATGATCAACTAAGCGTATACTTCCCAAATCGAGCGATCGTTGGTGTAATTTGATGAGAACTACTTGATTCGCCCATATTTAGGTGTAAACAACGAAAATACAATGATATTTATTGTTTATTAAATGTTCCTAACCAATTTGATGGTATTCTGAGTCAGGACATATGATCAACTTAGCGTATACTTCCCAAATCGAGCGATCGTTGGTGTAATTTGATGAGAACTACTTGATTCACCCATATTTAGGTGTAAACAATGAAAACCAGTGATACTTATTATTTACTAAATATGAAGGTTTTAAACAGGTTACTTATCCGTTACAACAGATAATGCACTTGTTGCAACATATTGGTAACTTGTTGCAACAACTAATCCATCTGTTGCAACAGATTACAAACTTGTTGCAACAGACAGGTTAGTTTTTGCAATTTCTTCAACAATTGAAAGATTTGTTGCAACAACTGACTCATCTGTTGCAACATATCACAAACTTCTTGCAACAGATTATCAACTTGTTGCAACTTCTAAAACAGCAGTTACATTTATCGCAATAACTGACCCATATGTTGCAACAACTGAACCATCTGTTGCAACAAATTTACATCTTGTTGCAACAACTGACGCATCTGTTGCAACAGATCACAAACTTGTTGCAACAGATTATCAACTTGTTGCAACTTCTTCAACATCAGTTAGATTTGTCGCAACAACTGACCCATATGTTGCAATAACTGAACCATCTGTTGCAACAAATTTACATCTTGTTGCAACAACTGACGCATTTGTTGCAACAGATCACAAACTTGTTGCAACAGATTATCAACTTGTTGCAACCTCTATATAGCTTTTCATTTGTTCAAAAAAATATTTCTACGAAGCATCACACTCCTTGTCCACTACACAAATTGCCACTGGAAAAATATGATTCTCTGCATCTTGTGCAACTGCTGACAACAACACTCCTTCGTGCTTGCTCCTCAAGAATGTCCCATCGACAGCTATGACTTTTTTCATTTGCGCAAAACCAAGCATCCAAGCCTTATAGGCTACAAAAAAGTACTTGAACTTCCCATTTTCATCAACCTTAAATGCCGTCTTACTTCCTAGATTTGCAGAACGAAGCATATAACGGTACGCATCAAGCACCGCATACCCGTGCTCATGTGTCCCCCTTGTCAAAGTCTTTGCGATCTCCATGCCCTTCCAGACCTTCCAATAACTTACCTTACAACCCAAATATGTACGGATTGATTGACTAATATCTTTTGTAGATGGGCCTTTACCGTAAGGAAACTTATCTTTGAAGTATTCACTAATGACTTTCACAGTAGCGTGTGGATTATGGCTCGTAATGTGCTCAGAACTACATGTGTGATGCTTTATGTAAGTTCTGATACAAAATATGTTAGAACTTAAAAGCTTCACAGCCCTAAGCCACCACTTGCACTCCGGATGTACACATCTGAAGCAATACACAGTACACGAATTAATCACCTTCTTGATTCTAAAATCTTTCTTCAAGCAAACAAGTTTCAACCAAGTGGCTAGTTCTTCCTTATTCTTGAATGACATTCCTTTATAAGAACCTGTTTCATCATCTTGAACATGGCTAGATTGTATTGATTGTGTAGTGCCCAATGTATTCCTCGCAACTTCGGGTATAAGAATCGGGTCTGCCCCACTTCCATTATTTGGCATATCCACATCCACCCCATCAAATTCATCATTTAACGCAAACGAACCTGATCAGTTATCTTAAATGGCAAGACCATCTGATTTTCAAAAAAGCTGTGCATGTAAGTGATGGAAAGATCTTTTGGTTCACAAGTTAATTCGTAATTGGTGATGATTAGGTTCACAAAATCATCGAACATAACATCTCTTTGGACAGTCATCGCCAAATCTCTAATTTGGCGATGGAAGGGTAGTGACACATTAGAGATGATAGCGATGACTGTCCAAAGAGATGTTATGTTCGATGATTTTGTGAACCTAATCATCACCAATTACGAATTAACTTGTGAACCAAAAGATCTTTCCATCACTTACATGCACAGCTTTTTTGAAAATCAGATGGTCTTGCCATTTAAGATAACTGATCAGGTTCGTTTGCGTTAAATGATGAATTTGATGGGGTGGATGTGGATATGCCAAATAATGGAAGTGGGGCAGACCCGATTCTTATACCCGAAGTTGCGAGGAATACATTGGGCACTACACAATCAATACAATCTAGCCATGTTCAAGATGATGAAACAGGTTCTTATAAAGGAATGTCATTCAAGAATAAGGAAGAACTAGCCACTTGGTTGAAACTTGTTTGCTTGAAGAAAGATTTTAGAATCAAGAAGGTGATTAATTCGTGTACTGTGTATTGCTTCAGATGTGTACATCCGGAGTGCAAGTGGTGGCTTAGGGCTGTGAAGCTTTTAAGTTCTAACATATTTTGTATCAGAACTTACATAAAGCATCACACATGTAGTTCTGAGCACATTACGAGCCATAATCCACACGCTACTGTGAAAGTCATTAGTGAATACTTCAAAGATAAGTTTCCTTACGGTAAAGGCCCATCTACAAAAGATATTAGTCAATCAATCCGTACATATTTGGGTTGTAAGGTAAGTTATTGGAAGGTCTGGAAGGGCATGGAGATTGCAAAGACTTTGACAAGGGGGACACATGAGCACGGGTATGCGGTGCTTGATGCGTACCGTTATATGCTTCGTTCTGCAAATCTAGGAAGTAAGACGGCATTTAAGGTTGATGAAAATGGGAAGTTCAAGTACTTTTTTGTAGCCTATAAGGCTTGGATGCTTGGTTTTGCGCAAATGAAAAAAGTCATAGCTGTCGATGGGACATTCTTGAGGAGCAAGCACGAAGGAGTGTTGTTGTCAGCAGTTGCACAAGATGCAGAGAATCATATTTTTCCAGTGGCAATTTGTGTAGTGGACAAGGAGTGTGATGCTTCGTAGAAATATTTTTTTGAACAAATGAAAAGCTATATAGAGGATACCCCTGAGTTGTGCATAATATTTTATAGACATCCAAGTATCAAAAAGGTTGTTTCAATTGTCTTCCCTACATGTCATTATGGTTTTTGCATGAGGCACCTAGGGGAAAATCTAAGAACCACCTTTCAGAATAAGGCGGTCGTATCTCAATTTTATAAAGCAGCAAAAGCGTACAATATTGATGTCTTCAATGACCATTTCAATCAAATCAGAGATTTGGTTCCTAGGGCCGCCGAACAACTTGAACGTGCTGGATTCCACAGATGGAGCAGGGCATTCTGCCCCGGAAATAGGTATTTTCACATTTCTGTTTCCAACAAGTAACGTATCTGCTGCAACTAATAGGTAACTTGTTGCGGCAGATATTGTACTTGTTGTGATTTTTGACACAGCTGAGCCTCAACCACATGTTCCAACACTAATATGTTTGTTTTGTCAGGTATGATTTTATGACGACAAACGCTGCTGAGTCGGTGAACTCAATGTTCAATGTTGAAAGAGAATTTCCCATTACTGCTCTATTTGATTCCATAAACAGGAGGTTTACTGAGAAATTTCATGAGAGGCGTATGGAGTTCATCGACTCACCAACCATCTTTGTTCCCTTAATGGAAAAAAAATATCAAAATTTGTCAACTTGGGTAATAAGTTATTGACCCATCAAATTGCCAACTACAAGTTCAGCGTCATCGACCACGGTTCAGTTGCAACAGTCGATCTGCAAAGAATATCTTGTACTTGTAGAGTTTTTGACCTGGACAAAATACCTTGCCCACCTGCTATGGCAGCGCTTCGAGTCCAATATGGTGAAGACTTTGGAAGGCGGATTTATGACTACTCATCTCCATATTACAGGGTGGAGAATTACATAATTGCATACTGTGAGGAAATGAATCCCGTGCCTTCTAAAGAATCTTGGGAAATTCCTATGGAGATTTTAGAGAGAGAAATACCTCCTGCACATGTTGATCCGAGCAAACCGGAAAGAAGACGGACAAAGAGGAGGTGTGGAATCACTTTCAACGAGGAAAAACAAATGCTCTATATGCAAAACAGCTGGCCATAAAAAAACTACAGGCCCAAACCGAATTGTTCCCTAGTTGTTAAATTTGCAATGTCTTGTAATAATAATTACTATTGTTTGTGTTTGTGAAATTGGACTTTATGACATTTTTATGTTGTTTCTGTTAGTAAAATTGGTTTAAATGATATGTTGATCTTGCTCAAATCACCAATGTATGTTCTGTGGTTTTGCAATTTCTGAACAGTTTTCATTAAGTAAAAATTCTGTTGCAACAGCTGTGTAACTTGTTGGGATTTTGCCAACCAGATTATGTACTTGTTGCAGCAACTAACTTAACTTGGTTTTCCAACAAGCGACATGACTTGTTACTGTAAGTTCCTATAGCGTTTTTAGTTTTTAGAACAAATAGAATGAGTTATTGCAGAAAGTCCTTAACTTGTTTCATCCAACAAATGGAATGAGTTGTTTCATCCAACAAGTGATATGACTTGTTCAACAGCTATGCTACCTGCTGCAACAGATTATGTACTTGTTGCAACAGGTTAAACAGCTGCTGCAACAGATTATGTACTTGTTGCAACAGGTTATGCAACTGCTGCAACAGATTATGCAATTGTTGCAGTAGATTATGCAATTGCTGCAGCAGATTATGTAATTGCTGCAACAGATCATGAAATTGCAGCAACAACTAGGATATAAGTCACATATGTTTAGTTATTAACAGAGGGAACCAATGATATTAAGTGTTAAACAAAGGGATTCAATGATATTTAGTGATCAATATATTTATCTACCAACATCCTTAATGGATTAGACGGTAATTTCATTGATTTGATGGTAAATTCTAAGTGTATACTTCCCAAATCGAGCGATCGTTGGTGTAATTTGATGAGAACTACTTGATTCACCCATATTTAGGTGTAAACAATGTAAACCAATGATATTTATTGTTTACTAAATGTTCCTAACCAATTTGATGGTATTCTGAATCAGGACATATGATCAACTAAGCGTATACTTCCCAAATCGAGCGATCGTTGGTGTAATTTGATGAGAACTACTTGATTCGCCCATATTTAGGTGTAAACAACGAAAATACAATGATATTTATTGTTTATTAAATGTTCCTAACCAATTTGATGGTATTCTGAGTCAGGACATATGATCAACTTAGCGTATACTTCCCAAATCGAGCGATCGTTGGTGTAATTTGATGAGAACTACTTGATTCACCCATATTTAGGTGTAAACAATGAAAACCAGTGATACTTATTATTTACTAAATATGAAGGTTTTAAACAGGTTACTTATCCGTTACAACAGATAATGCACTTGTTGCAACATATTGGTAACTTGTTGCAACAACTAATCCATCTGTTGCAACAGATTACAAACTTGTTGCAACAGACAGGTTAGTTTTTGCAATTTCTTCAACAATTGAAAGATTTGTTGCAACAACTGACTCATCTGTTGCAACATATCACAAACTTCTTGCAACAGATTATCAACTTGTTGCAACTTCTAAAACAGCAGTTACATTTATCGCAATAACTGACCCATATGTTGCAACAACTGAACCATCTGTTGCAACAAATTTACATCTTGTTGCAACAACTGACGCATCTGTTGCAACAGATCACAAACTTGTTGCAACAGATTATCAACTTGTTGCAACTTCTTCAACATCAGTTAGATTTGTCGCAACAACTGACCCATATGTTGCAATAACTGAACCATCTGTTGCAACAAATTTACATCTTGTTGCAACAACTGACGCATTTGTTGCAACAGATCACAAACTTGTTGCAACAGATTATCAACTTGTTGCAACTTCTTCAACATCAGTTAGATTTGTCACAATAACTACCTATATGTTGCAACAACTGAACCATCTGTTGCAACAAATTACAAACTTGTTGCAATAACTTACTCATCCGTTGCAACAGATTACAAACTTGTTGCAACACATGGGTTAGTCGTTGCAATTTCTTCAACATCAGTTAGATTTGTCACAACAACTGACCCATATGTTGCAACAACTGAATCATCTGTTGCAACAAATTACAAACTTGTTGCAACAACTTACTCATCCATTGCAACAGATTACAAACTTGTTACAACACATGGGTTAGTCGTTGCAACTTCTTCAACATCAGTTAGATTTGTCGCAACAACTGACCTATATGTTGCAACAACTGAACCATATGTTGCAACAAATTACAAACTTGTTGCAAAAACTTACTCATCCGTTGCAACATATTAAAAATTTGTTGCAACAGATGGGTCAGTTGTTGCAACTTCTTCAACAGCTGTTAGATTTTGTGACTTGTTTAAAACTACTGAAACGACTGAACATAATGTATTGAACACAACTTAAATAATGAACACCTAATATATACTTAACAAAATGTCTTAGAAAAGTACTGAACACCTAATATATACTTAAATTACATAATGTCATAAAAAAACTCCTAATATATACTTAAATTGTTCAACAGGCCACATTTTGGCTCCAAAAAATGCAAAATCAATGAACTGTTTATCAACCCATCTTAGGGCTCCAACACCTTTTCAATGACACCTAATGCCCATCTCCATTGCATCCTCCCTACAGAGTTGTCGATGATTAGACTTTCGGGTTTTGTCACAGTTGTGCTGGTAAGAAAAGCCTCCATAAAAGCAATTGACCACGAACCACATGGCTTACCAGTGACATTGCGGGGGAGATTCTGTAGCCTATTGAATTCTCATGATTCATTGAGTAACTTTTCAGGCAAGTGTGCGAACATTCCACTCTGTTGCAATAACTTGGGCCACAATTCCATTACCGGCATCATGAAACAAAATAAATCAGATTCTTCATAGACAGGAACGTTGTGTTATACCCTATTTTAACCGAGGTCAAAATAGTTTACAACATCCGGGTAATTCCGGGGTTATTTAAAGTTAGGAGTCGCCACCTAATTATTTACGGTAAATTAGGGCACCTAAAGTTTATTAAAGTAGTTATCTAAAGTTGATTTTATTTTAAAGTCTACGAAACCAAAAGATTCTAGGTACGGGTTCAACTAATCTAGAGGGAAGGTATTAGGCATCCTCTAAATTTTATTAATAATGGTTAACCGACCGAACTTAGGTGAATTAATTAGGGCTTAAAAATGTAGGTATAATATTTAAAATATTTAAGAAGATATCTTGTAAGTGTTGCTAAGGTTATAATAGAAATATAAACATGCTATTTAAAATAGGACTTGTAGGAAAATAATGATTTGTATAAAAAAGTTTAGTTGCAAATAAACTGAGAAAACACTGGATGTATAACATTAATATTAATAAAATTTTAAAGGCTTTATAGAAAGACTATTAGTTCAATATAGATTATGTAAAGGTTGTTTTAACAAATACATGTTTCAAGTGTTAAAAAAGAGCTAAAGTGAAGAAGTTATCCACATAATTAGTTTGCCTTTTTATTTCTCAAATGAGTTAATGTTTGTGTAAAAATTTATAACGTTTTAAATTTTTAAGATAGTAAGAGTGAATCTTGATTCTTTTAACTCAAAATATGTAATCATGATATTTTGAAAATCAATTATTCTAATAAAATAAATGTTATAGATTCTATAAATAGTTTTAACATAAATAGAAGAGAATGTAATTTGTGGAATTAATTATTAATTCCCTTAGATTAACTACCCATCATTCTAAACTAACCACCCTAATTCCTTATAATTCATTTAAGCTAAGAAAAACAAACAAAGTAAGGGGTTAGTCAAATAATACAGATTAAATGCACGAAACATATAAAGTAGAGGAGCTAATAAGTAAATGGGCTCAGCCCATTTTAAGATTGCTACGATCATGCTACTGTTGGGCTTTAGGCCATTATTCCGAAATTAATGAATCGGCCCATTTAGGCCGACTATCGCGGATCTGCTGCTGATGTATGGGTTTTGGCTCAGAAATTTTTATTTTGCTGCAGATGGGTTGAATGAGGGATGACTCGAGAAGATTATTTCGTTAGGCTTTAGCCCAACACCGAATGCGGAAGATGACGAGTCCCGAATTGGGACTCCATTTTTCGATGTGTATTGTAAAAAAAAAGATAAGAATTAGAAATCGCTTCTATGTCTAATAGCATGTAAAAGGCTGATGAATCTATTAGCATGCAAGATGGTGCAAAGACAAAAGCAGTCTGAGAAAGGGAATATGGGAAGAGAAAAATGTTTACATAGTCATATCCAGCATAAACATCAAACTTGATCATTTTTTACGGACATAGGCACAAAAGACCTGAACTAGTCTAACTATATATGGTTCTTGCAACAAATCAAGGACATGATGAAGTAGCAGATGGTTCTACATTGAAGCATAGTATTTATCATCAATAATCCTGTCAAAACAAGTTACAGCCCAAGTCTTTTAAAGGAAAGATGCTGGTTTTGTTAATTCCCTCGGTTTAACAGATTCAACAAAGAGCAGGTTATCTTATGCCTTCAAACTAAACACACAGTCATTCTACTGATTCATGCTGGCTTGAATAAACCATATTTGACTATATTTAACCAAGCTAAGCAACATTTAAACATGAACAACCTGAACAGTCGTGGATAAGTGACTACACATGCTCGACCAAACTATCTGTCACACTAAACAGGGAGAAATCTGAACAGACTCGCGGACTAGCTAAATTAGGCATGGGTAGGTTTAGGCTAAACCGAATAGTACCAAGAAAATGAATTGATTTGAACACATAACAATAATGCTCAGATTAAGCCAGAAAACACAACAAGACTAGTCTAATAATTAAGCTAAGACAATAAACTAAACATGTTAAGTGGCAGGTTGCTATTAACCATTCTAGCAACCGAGCTAACATTGAGATAATACATGATTAAATACAATTAATCTGATTTAAAATATACTAATCTAATAAACTAGCATGCCAAACTAAACAACATCTGCCAAATAAACTAAACTAATCATACAAACACAGAGCAGAAATTAAATACAGAAAATAAATGAAGAAAGGAAAGTTTAATCTAAAACATCAACAAAACGTAACATATGCTGGAACAAGGTCATACAACAATAACAAACATAAAAATGTGCTAGTGTCTAAACCAATCCAATCAGTAACATTAAGCACGGATTTGAGTGAAATGGTAGCAACAAGACATCACAACATGATTTTCTATACTAACGAAATTCTAACGGAACAGTAAGTTAAAATGTGTCGGATTTTACCTGTTCGTGGTGCAGTGAAATGGGACGTCGAGGTCTCGGATTTATGCTCGAACTCGAACGAACCCGAACCCGATTAAAGTAACTAAAGTTTCAAACTGAGGAGTCAAATAGAGTAATACGTTGTCTGTTCTTTTTTAGAGTGAGGCAATCTTGATGATAATTTTCGTTTCTCCTTTTTTTTTTCCGGCTGAATGTTTAAGGCGTTTTTATAGTCTAGAAGTTCTAGGGTTTCAGTTTTGTGTGGGATATTGAAATTTAAAAGTTTGAAATCTCCTCAAACTTGTTTGAAATTCGAACGTTTGAGGAGCTTTTGGACGAACCCGTCCTGCTCACGTGATTTGGTCAGATTCATACTCAAAGTGGTGAGATTTTGTTTGAGGACGCGTCTGCTTTGCTATAGTTTTGATATGTGGGGAAACTTGCACGAAAATGGTGTTGTTGGCATCTGCCATGGCTGAATGCAAGTGAACCTTTGTTCAAAAAGGGATAAAAGAGAGAGGAAAGAGAGCACTGCACGAAAATGGGGTAGACAAGGTTGTTTAAGACTAAAGATGGTCAAGGTTTTGCTAAAATGAGGATGAGAGAGAGAGATGAAGGGGGTGCGGTGGCGTGAGGGTAGAAACCCTAGTGGAGAGGTGAGAGAATGCCCCTTTAAGGCTGTTTGGCTGAAGGTTGAAGTTCTTTTGTATTTTGTTGAACTAGGCCGGGTCGGGTAATTATTAAGATATGGGCTGGACGGGGTGGAGGAATTAACAAGTAGTTTTTAGGTGGGTAGTGGGTATTGATTGGGCTAGACTGGGCTCAGTTGGTCTGAAAATAAACATGTGGGCTTATTATTTGGGATCAAATGTTGTTTGTTGTTTGGGCCATTAATTGGCTGAAGTATTGGTTATCCCTCCTTCATTTTAATTATTCTTGGGCTTTTAACTTAAATAGCTAGTACAATATATATTATGTGAAGACAAATAATAGTTAGTACGTAGAAAGTAAAGGATTTAATAAAGTAAAATTTATTTAACGAGTACAAATCCTAAAATGAAACGCTGACGAACCATTTAAAATTTGTGATAAAGTAATAATAGTAATGTTGATAGTAGAATAGTGAAAATGAAAGTAGCGAAAATAAAGTATTTAGCTTGTTAATAAATTTAGAAGCCCGAGTAAATAAATTGGAATAAAGGAGGGACAAAATTGGGTGTCAACACGTTGCAGTCATACACATTTACCACTCCCTCTTCAATCATGAACTCGAGAGTGACAAAATGTGTGGCACTAATATTCATCACTGTTAAAACCCTCTTTGCACCAGCCCACGAGCGGCCTCCTGGGTAGGGTCTGACACCCCTACAATAATCGATCATATCATCATCCCACTTGAATTCAGCAAGGCTGACCTTCAGAGACACGACATTTGGAACTGTACTCTCTTTTGTCAATTCTGCGTACCTCTTGGACATGTTATTGTAAAAGTTGAGGTCCAGGATTATGTCAATGGAATCATAGTACTCGGGGAAATTGATTTGCCTCATACGCATTAGAAGCAGGACTTCATCTACATACTAAAGTAAAAGTAGTAAAACAGTTATTTACTTGGTCCAACAGATTCAACAGATTATCTACTTGTTGCAACAGTTAGTTAACTTGGTGCAGCAAATTCAACAAAATAAAGGAACTGTTGCAACAGATTATCTACTTGTTGCAACAACATACTGAATTAGACAGATATATACAAGTATTGGAACTTACCCAATCCTCCCACCAAATTTCCATGCTTGTCAGAGCCTTGTAGTCTGCTACTCTAAATTCATGCATTGAGTACATGGTTCTCCAAATCTTTTTGGACTTGATTGCAGTCTCAACCTTTTTCTTTCTTTGGGCATGTACAGGCTTGAAAATGTCCACCTTCTTTAGCACTTTTGGCCCAACATCAAGAAGAGGAGTCTCAATTGACTTACTAGGAGTAGCAACAGATCTTCTTGATCTAACTGATGCAAGTACCTTAGCAATTGCTTTGCCCCTCCTCCGAGCATGAACAGGAGTATAAGGTGAGGAAAGATTCTTTGATGGTTTGATACCCCTCTTGGATATCAACCTCTGCATAGAAGTGTTTGTGGCTTCTTGGGTCTGCACCAATTCCTCCACCTTTCTAATCAAATTATTCATTTTGTCCTTGCAAGTGGTGCACTCACAAGCACATGAGGGCACCTTAGATGTACCGGCACCAACATCAAAAAATATTCTACCACTCAATCCACCACTACTAAAATTACCACCAAATCCGAAAAAATCACTCAATCCAGGAACTGGAGTAAATCCACCAATATTAGCATCATCATCTCTTAATTTTTCCCCCAGCAATACTTGTTGGGACATCATCACCACCACCATCACCAACAACATCAACAGGCTGAACAACACCACCAATAGCATCAGCACCATCAACAACATCACCAGCAACATTACCACCAGCACCAACGACAACATGACCACCACCACCAGCTACAACATCATCAACCCTAGTGATGGTTGTCACTCCAGCCAATTCTCCTTTGAACCTGTCAATCAGTCTGTCAGACACAGATTCTATGGGCACAAAGGTGACAAGGCATGGTATCTCCAACTCTCTTATTGTTGGGACAAGCTATGGGTTTACAACCTACAACAAAAAAGTAGATATATCATAATGGTGCTAAATCATAAAAAGCAAAACCTATTTAAAACAAGTTAACAGATTGTCGCAAAAGGTTACACATCTGTTGGGCAATGTCTAACAGATAGGTAACTTGTTGCAGCAGGTATCTCATTTGTTGGAAAATTTCCAACAGATGGGTAACTTGTTACAGCAGGTTGCTCATCTGTTGGATATTGTATAACAGATTAGTAATTTGTTGCAACATATTATTGTACTTGTTGTAAAAACTTACTGTAACAGATTCAGAAGTTATCAAATTAGTAAATAAAGTGATATGTTGCAACAGCTGTGGTACTTGTTGGAAATTATCCAACAGATTGTCAACTTGTTGCAGCAGGTTTATCATCTGTTGGACATTTTCCTACAGATGGGTAACTTGTTTCAACAGGTTACTCATTTGTTGTAAAAAACTAGTTGCATGTTATAACAGATTCATCTGTTGGGTAACTTGCTACAATAGGTTAATTATCTGTTGGACATTGTCCAACAGATGCATAACTTGTTGCAACAGATGAATGTGTTGTTGCAAGCAGATTATAAAAGTTGTTGCAACACCTAGTCATCTGTTGTGTTCTAATGCTTACAACTTCCTTAGGGGGGTTGAAAAAGTCAACACTCAATTTTGTGTTGTTCCTGGCAGTGAGCCATCTAAGAATTCTTGGATAGGTAAGTTCTTTGGAGTATTCCTTGACTTGATGCCTGAGGTGAGGAATGACTTCAAATGCCCAAGCCTAGAAAAAAAAAAGATGCCATAAAAAATCAAAATAGTGATTGAAATTAAAAACAAAAAAAGGTAAAACATTAAAGAAAATTTACCATGAAAGCCCAAGGGAATCCATATAGGTTTTGTGTCTTCCCCGTTGGCTTCAAATCCTTCATCAAATATTCAACAGTCAAGCTAAAGCTTTGAAAACCCCAGGCATAGTTGTTGAAGGCATCATAGTCCTCAGCAAGTTTAATCAATCCAAGCGGTATGTTGTAGTTTACGTCTCTTGCCCAAAGAACACTATGCACAAACCAAACTAAGCACATTGCCTCCTTGTGCTTTTTTGAGAAAGTTTTGGACTCCAAGTCTTGCAATAATTTCTTTTGAGTGTAGCTCTTTCCCACTAAGATTACCAAAGAGACATCATTCTTAGATTTGGAACCCTTTGCTTTCTTGTCTGCCTTGGGTGTCCGGGCTGGGTTAGTTAATACAACAATAGGAAGAGGCTCATAAGGATAACATCTCAATCCGGTAACTATGACAAACTCCTTCATGCCAAAGCAAATCGGCATGCCACAGTAATTGACCCAAATCTCATCCTTTCTATCACAAATAATCTTACGCTTCAAAAGCTCAGAAACCATTGTCATTTGAAATCGGGCACTGGTATCTTCAGGAAAATCTAAATAGAGCCCAAAGCAGCTAGCCCTAAAGAAATTCTCCAACCCCTGCTGCCGGAGAATGCCCCTGAAGGTGTCAAAAACCTTGCCCATGGTTGATCTAACCACAAAATCACCAGACAAATCCTTATTTCCATTCAGCGACATCGTCACGCTGTACTTTTCACTGCTGAAACTCTTGATGACCTCCTCAATCGAAGGTCTATTGGGATCTGTGGCAATACTAGAAGACTCAACAAGATTGGTATCCACATTATGTTTCCTTTTTCTTCTTAACTCAGCCAAGATCTGATCTGTTGATTCTTCTTCTTCTTTATTACCATTTTCAGTTTCTGCATCTTCTTCACCTCCTTCATCCCTTTCAGCTCCTTCATCCCCTTCATCTCCTTCTTCTTCACTTACTTCTTCTTCATCTCCTTCAGCATTTTCTTCATTTTCTTCATCTCCTTCAGCAGATTTTTCATCATCTTTTTCACTTTCCTCTCTAGTTTCTTCACTTTGTTCATTTTTATCACTTTCTTCTTCATGCCCTGATACAATAACGGATACGCGGAAGCAATAAAATGACAAGGAAAGTAAAGGATAGATAGATTGACACAAGAAAATGGAATTAAAAGCAACCTAAAGGTGTATCAAACCTAAAGACCTCAATTAATTAACATAAACAAGCACCAACCTCTTAGGATGACCTCAAGGGAATTGAATTCCCAAGAAACCAATCCTCTCACAATCAAAGATTCAACAAGAGTCATCCATGGCCTCTCTCACAAGTTTCTCTCTCTAGAGACAACTCTCAAAATCACTCATCTTTTCATCAATTCATCCAAATGTCAAAAGTCCCCTAATGAAATGAAAGACTAGCTATTTATACTAACTAACTAATAGAAGACACTACATTATTACAATTATACCCTTAATGAAGTAAGGGCCTTGTTTGGCTAGTCTTGTGGAGATGGAAATCTTGAATTGGCTAGCCTCCCTTGCTCGCTGGCCACTTTAATATTCTTCCATCTCCCATCCGTCCTCTCCATGCTATCATCCAAACTTTGGCTCCACGAGACGGCCCTTTAAGTGTCCTTGAGGCAACTCGGCTTGTATCATGCCCAACAGAGGTTTTGTGGGTTTCCTCTCTTTTTGAAGCCCCAGTTTCACTAACTCTTTCCTCATTTGTTGATTGACAAATAGCAGTCACAAGTTTATCTAATGGTGTTTGCACCTTAGCTCTTTTACTACTTTCTCCCTCAGTTGGTTTCTCTCCTTTTCTTTTAACTGGAGCCATTTTATCTACACACAGGAGATAGAAAAACAGTTTTAATTGGTTAGTGCAACATTCAAAGTAAAAAGGGAAAAAGAATATGTTGCAACAAGTAATCAGTTGTTGCAACAGATTAATAATATGTTGCAACAAAATACGAAGCTGTTGCAACAACTTATTACTTGTTGCAGCAGAATCTTAATCTGTTGGAAATAGAAAAACAGTTGCAACAGCTTAGCAACTGTTTTGGTTTTTTACAATAGTTTGTTAATATTCTACAACAACTGCTTCAGTTGCTGCAAAAACCTCAACAATTGTTTTGATTTTATCCAGCAGCTTGTTGGATAAAATCAAAACTTTTCCTAAACCATAACATGACAGCAACAACAACAGCAAAAACATCTAAACTTAACTACAAAACATCTATATTTCACTACAAACACACAACCATCACAAATCTCACTCACAACTTAAACAAAATACACCAAATAGGATTTTTTTTAACCATGCAACCTCAGCAGATGTTTGCAACTCTCAAACAAGTGCTGAATTTGCTGCAACAGCAACAACAACAGCAAAAACATCTAAATTTAACTACAAAACATCTATATTTCACTACAAACACACAACCATCACAAATCTCACACACAACTTAAACAAAATACACCAAACCATGCAACCTCAGCAGATGTTTGCAACTGTCAAACAAGTGCTGAATTTGCTGCAACAGGTAACCTCAGTTGTTGGAAAACATCAATAAAATTGCAAGCCTTTTTTTTTCGAAACAACAAGGAGAAGAAGAACAAAAACAGCACCAAAAACCATAATTTCACAACCACAACCACTATTTACAAACTCACAAACCCCAACAAGTGCAACAAATACACGAAACTACAACAAAACAAACAACATTCAAGAAAAACCCATGCTCTTCTTCATCTTCTCTAACCAAAATCATCATTTTCACACTCTGATTTCAAAACCCTAACTTTTGAACCAAGTGAAAAAAAAATTACCTGAGAATGAATAGACAAGCAACAACAGTGGAGAGAGAGAGAAATGAGCAGCAGCAACAGCAATGGAGAGAGAGGAACAAGCAACAACAATGGTGGTCACCGGTCGCCGGTTTTTTACAGCAGCAATGGAGAGAGAGAGAGACAGAGATGAACTGAAGAACTGCTTTTTTTTTTTAAATAAAATGAAGTAGTTGGGGTCGTGAGGGAAGTGGGTTGGAAGGAGTTTTTGTATAATGTGTGTGGGTTGGAAGAAGTTTTTGTATAATGTGTATGGGCTTTTGTGTATTTTGTAAAAGATTATAAGTTTTAAAAAGTTATAATTCAGTCCCAATTTAAGTTAATCACATTTTTAAGACAAGTTTGACCTTGGCTGGTCAAACTTGTTACCATTTCTAATTATAAGACTTTTTTGTCACCATAAGTTAAATCTTCCGGGTAACTCTGCAAAAGAGATACACACAAGAGGAAGCAGAAGAGTCCACATACCTCAATAAAGATGTACCAGCTTGTAGCGAGGTGAAATCGACGAGGCGCGGCAAGATCCGAGCTCACATGAGCCATCAAATTTCTCAGGGAAAGAATGGATCGATTTCATCATTTACCAATCTACAACACTTGGACTCAAAGGGAAGCTACCAGCAAGCATCAGCAACGACACCACATAAGCCATTGGACTACAATTGGAAAGCAACTATTTCATTTGGAAAGTGGGGAAATACCTACCTAAGCTTAATTGCAATCTATGCAGACTTCACTTTACTCTTTTGTTTTGTTGTTTTTTAACTTTACTAGTGGGCACGGGCCCAATGTTGTATTTTATGTATTTTTTTCGTAAGTTTTTTCTATTATTACATTGAAACTTAAAATTCAGCACAAACTTTTATAAAATATTTCAATAGCCCTATAAGGCATTCAGAAATTCTATAAGTATTAAAATTGACTGGTGCTTTGTATAGTTAAAAAATTTGTTGAGCCAAAAATGTAAAAATGCTGGGAAATGTAAAATATATTATTTAGTGGAAGAAATGCTAATTGGTGTGTGTTAGCACGTATGATACTTGGATCCTCTCTTTTCTGAATCTTACTTAGCAGTTAGAATGTGAAACTTTTTAGTATTGTATAAAATATTTCTAATATTATCTTATCATTTATATCACAAGCACTTAACTAAAGATTAATAAACACACACATATATGATGATTATGTCCAATAAGATAGAATCATAGTACAGTGGATTTGTGAAGAGAAGTAATAGAAGTAATTTTTTAAATGTGAAATTGCGTGATCGGTTTTTTTTTTTTTTTTTTGTCTTTAATGGTTTTCTAGGCTAGCATTTGGTCATATTAGATCAAATTTTGAAAATTTATCTTCAAATATTTGTTTGATCATGAAATTTGATCAGATTTTGAAAATTTATCTTCAAAATATTTTAAAGTTTCAAAGAATTGGTCAGATCAGTTTTTGGGAGAAATTTTACTTTCACTCACAAAACTTTAAACTTTTTCCAAGAAAACGCTCAAACACAACTTTAAGCTCCAAAAATCAAAACTTAAAAACCTCAAATTTTCAACTATTAAGTTTCAACTTCAATTATGGAACCACTACAAAATTAATACTCCCTCTGTTTAAACTTGTAACGCATGTATTATATTTTGGAAGTTCCCTTTTTCTTCTTCTTCTTCTTTTTTTTTTTTTTTTGGCAATTTTTAGCATTTGTCGAAATTTATAAAAATATGAATTTTATTAAACTATTTAAGATTTAAACTTTGACATGCTATCAGACAGACTGGCTAATCGTTGATATTTACAAATTCAGTGATCAACTCATGTGCTTTGGTAAGATACTAAGATGTCAGTAATATATTTAATTATGCAGGTAATCTAAAGGAAATTCATTGAAAGAAAAAACCAATTACAAAACTAAAGATTGTCAGTGTGCAACAGTGAAAGAATTGCAATGTTGGATTGGGCAGTGGTGTACAAAATTGTGTGGGAAGCGTGTGATGACGTATAATTAAACCCGTCAACCGGTTCGGGTTAACCGGTAAAGGACCGGTAAAACCAGAACCAGAAATGGAACCGGTTAACCGTATATTAACTACCGGTTCCGGTTTCTATTTTTTGGAACTGGAACCGATTAAACCGGTAAAACCGGAACCGGATCGGTTAAACCGGTCGAATTAATTTATTTATTTTTAATTGTAGCCGTTGGGCTGCTAATTTGGACCGTTG
>NW_026843537.1:0-27975 GCF_019175385.1 Lycium barbarum
CAATTCGGGGCCTATTAACTGTACTTCTCCTGTTTCAAACCATCCAATTGAAGACCTGCACTTCCTTCCATATAAAGCTTCATACGGAGCCATTTGAATACTGGAATGATAGCTATTGTTGTATGCAAACTCAATAAGGGGTAGGTGATCATCCCAACTTCCATCGAAATCTAGCACACATGCCCATAGCATATCTTCCAAAGTCTGAATAGTACGTTCGGCTTGTCCATCGGTTTGTGGATGGAACGCCTTGCTAAGCTTCACTTGGGTACCTAGACCTTCTTGAAAAGACTTCCAGAACTTGGCTGTAAATTGTGCTCCTCTATCTGTAATAATGGATAGTGGAATACCATAGAGTCGCACAATTTCCTTGAGATACAACCTAGCATAGTCTTTCGCTGAGTATGTGGTTCTGACTGGAAGAAAATGAGCTGCTTTTGTTAATCTGTCCACAATTACCCATATAGAATCATACTTGCCTCGGGAACGAGGTAACCCCACAATAAAATCCATATTGATCACTTCCCATTTCCAAGTAGGGATTTCCATTGCTTGTAACAATCCTCCTAGCTTTTGATGTTCGACTTTCACTTGTTGGCAATTTAGACATTGAGCTACAAATTCTGCTATATCACTCTTCATGCCATCCCACCAATATATCAACTTGAGATCGTGATACATCTTTGTTGCACTTGGGTGAATAAAATACTGAGAATAGTGGGCTTCTTCTAGAATTTGTTGGCACAATTCTGCTACATTCGGCACACATAGCCTGCCTCGGTATCTGAGAATTCCATCCATGGAAACATCAAATGGGGACTTCTCTTTTCCATGAGATGTGTCTCTGTAATGGCACAATTGAGGATCTTCATATTGTCGCTCTTTCACTTCCATATTCAGAGACGAAACTGTGGGATTATTAACACTAACTCCTGCACTACCTGAATCGATTAGACGTACTCCAAGATTAGCTAGTTGATGGAGCCCATGAATCAATTCTTTCTTTTCCGGAGGAACTTCACATAGGCTGCCCATTGATCGGCGGCTAAGCGCATCAGCGACTACATTTGCTTTTCCGGGGTGGTATAAAATATTCACATCATAATCTTTCAACAATTCTAACCACCGCCTTTGCCGCAGATTCAACTCCTTCTGTTTGAAAATGTATTGGAGACTCTTGTGATCTGTATAGATATCAACATGCACACCATACAGGTAATGTCTCCACATTTTTAATGCATGAATAGCTGCAGCTAATTCGAGATCATGAGTTGGGTAATTCTTCTCATGTTTCCGCAGCTGTCTTAAAGCATAAGCAATGACTCTACCGTGCTGCATTAACACGCATCCTAACCCAACACCGGAAGCATCACAGTACACAACATAACCATCTGACCCTTCTGGAAGTGTTAAGACTGGAGTTGAGGTTAATCCGTTCTTCAACTCTTGGAAACTACACTCACAAGCATCATTCCACTGGAATTTAGCTGACTTCTAGGTTAATTTCGTCAATGGGGCTGAAATAGAGGAAAATCCCTCTACGAATCTACTATAGTACCCTGCCAATCCCAGAAAACTACGAACTTCTGTAGGCGTCGTAGGCCTTGGCCAAGTCTTCACAGCTTCAATTTTCTGAGTGTCGACTCGAATGCCATCATCTGAAATAACATGGCCCAGAAATGTTACAGAATTCAGCCAAAACTCGCACTTTAATAATTTTGCATATAATTCTCGGGCTCGAAGAATTCCAAGGACAATACATAAATGATCTGTGTGTTCTGATTCTGTAAGAGAGTACACTAGAATATCATAAATGAAACTATCATAAATAGGTCCAAGAGTGGCCTGAATACATTATTCATATCCACTTCATCGAATACCACATAATCATAAATCTTACAAACTAGCCGAATTAATCCTGGAGATAGGATCGTACCACACACTCTGCACATTAGCGTTTCCTTAATGCTTACCACTTTGAACTGAACTATCTCGCCCAAACCTTGGTAAAGTGTGATTGGCACCCGAAACCTTACTAGGGCTGAGTGAACCAAACTGTAACTTGCGTCTTTTATGTTTCGAATGGCATAATAAGGCCAAGTGTTACACCTCAAAAATTTGGGTTGTCGTATTGTAAGTAGACTAGAGTGAGCATAAGGTGAGCGTGGAGCTCTTATGACCATAAGAAGGATATTTGGTTGCTTTAAAGTGCATACGATAATAATTTAGAGTTATATGAGTTGGTGAGACTAAGTTCGTCAAAGGAAAGTAAAGTATAAGTTGTGTTTGGGAAAGGTTCTGTAATTATCTAGCTAACGATTATGTAGTAAGATCTTGAGGGCAAGTTATTAGGTTCCTTGAATTGTTAACAAAGTGTTAAACAAGTGTTAAGAAGGTTTCATAAGGATCGGAGATCAAACGAATCGACGAGAACATTTTTCGGAAAAGGGTGAGTTATACGACCAACTATACGGTTCGTATAACTTTATACGATCAGTATATTGGTCAGTATAATAGTCACAGGATCGCCTAGTCTCTGATGGATTTATACGGTCACTTATACGGACCGTATAAGTATCCATATAAAACCATGTCGGGTAAGATTTTTGCAAGTATATATATTAGACCCAAGTTCTTATTTTTCATTTTTTCTCACTTTCACCACATCTCTTGAAGTCTCTAGAATATTCTGTACACCATAACCACACAAATTGAAGAGAGATCAAAGATCAAACACCAAAAATCAAGGGAAATCAAACGTATGGATGTTCACCAGGGTTGATAGAAGCCAAGAATCTCTTGGGTGTTGAAGTTGGGATTTTATCAAGTGGATTATTTTCATCCAAAAACCATTCCTATATGATCAGAGGTGAGTTTCACATTTAATTCATGTTACTAAGAATATTGAGTAGTTGGAAGACTTGGATTAGGGAAGAAAGTAGAGTATGAGGTTCAAATATGGAATTAGTAAAATTCTTGAATGGTAACTTGACTTGAATCATAGTTCTCGACATACCATGAGTGTAATCTTGTTGTGAATGATGCAAGTGAAGTTAAAGAATTATTATATGAGAATGACTATGAAATGTGTTGCAATTATGGTTATGGGTGACTTTGAAAGGGAATGTGGGGAATTGAATAATGTTTAACTTGAAGAAGTTATTGTTTATGATGTCTTGGGTGTTGTTAATGATATTTGGGAGTTGTTGATTATATGGATAAAGTTGTAGGAACAAAGGAAATGCTGCCCAATTTTCGTTAGCCTTTTAGTCGGTTTAGTCCAGAATTAAGCATGTTCTCAATGAGCTAATTTTGTACGGATTCTCTTGAATGTAGAATTGCGAGCTTGGAAGGAGAACTCTTAGTCATTAAGAAGACATAAAGGTATGTAAGGTAGTCAAAGGCATGACTTCTATATTATTATTTCTTTTCTATACTCCCATGACCTTCTTACATTCCAAAAGATGAGAGTTAAAGATTCTTAAGAGCTTCTTATGAGATATGTTCTATAATAGTGATGATGATAATGATGCTTTCACGAGCTTGATAATCCTATGTTTATGATTTCATTGAGGTTGTTTCTTGTTGTTTTTTCACCTCATGAGATTAGTTCCTTCAAGGTGAGACGTAGCAATGATGATTATTCCATAATGTAATCGGAGGTTCCTGACCTTACGTCACTCCGATAGAGTTATAACTTTTACTTAAGCTCTCATGCATGCCTCATATAATGTATATGTATGATTACACCGCGCCTATACGGCCGGGCAGCACCACTACGCTGGGTGTAGTGGGTGGCTTACGGATAATAATAACATTGTGTCTATATGACACGGGCAGCACCACTAGTGAGCGGCATGAGATGACTATCCCGGACGTGAGATACCTGGACGTGGGCTAGTGATGACATTTGACACAGACAGCTTACTCATATATGTATATATGTGTTATACTCTGGTTTTAAAGGTAAAAGTGAGCATGCATTATTCCGCCTCAAGAGGCAAGCAGTTACAATTATCTTTTCTTATGCTTTCTATATTTCCTTATTATGTTACCATATATGCCTTACATACTCAGTACATTGTTCGTACTGACGTTCTTTTTTTTTTATGGACATTGTGTTCATGCCCACAGGTAGACGGGGAGATGGTGCAGATGCTTAGGAGCTTACTCAGCAGTTGTACAGGAGCACCCCACTACTCCAGAGGTGCAACCTATTGGTATATTCTTTTGTGTACACATTTGGGCCATGGAAGGGTCTTGTCCCGTTCTTATGACTCCAGCATTCCTGTTAGAGGCTCGTAGATACTTATGTGTGGGTAATAGATGTTATGAGACTTCTTTAGCCTATACTTTGTATATCATTTTGTAGTCTTTATGGGCCTATGTATGCACCCATGTTTGAGAGATATTTGGAGATTATTTCATGATGAGTCTGGTGTTGAGAATGATGTATGTCCAGGCTGAGTATGATAGACAACATGACGAGTGGTGCTTAGTAGTCTGCTCCGGGTACCCGTCATGGCCTTCTAGTTGGGTCGTGACAAAGTGGTATCAAAGCAGTTCCGTCCTTGGGTGTGTCTACGAGCCGTGTCCAGTAGAGTCTTGTTTATAGGTGTGAAGCCCGCCACACTTATAAACAGGAGGCTACGGGACATTTAGAAATGATGTCCGTCTTTCTTATTCATAGATCGTGCGATAGAGCTATAATATAAGAATTCCTTTTTTCTTAACCGTGCGTTATGTTTTCAGCAAAGTTGATGAAAGGAAAAGCTACAGTAGCCCAGAAGGGCAACATAGTGGTTGAAGAGGGGATTGATTGGGAGCCGTCTATGGATATGGAGGAGAGCGAACCCCAGAGTAAGGCCCTATTTCGATTTTCCCATACTTCTCCCACTTTAAAGGATCAAAGAGGAGTCTCAACCTTAGCTCCAGCACCCCCAGATCCCCCACGAGATGCCTCGCGCCAGGAGATGAGATAGGCCATTCTTTTCCTGACCCAGTTGGTAGCCGCGCAAGCTCAACGGCAGGGTGCGAGCCATGGTTACAGGGGTTGGAGGAAGAGGGTCAGGTCTTCAAGGTTTGATCGTGAGTCTAGAGGTTCTCGGAGGCAGCAATTCTCTAGGCACTCAGCTCGTTCAACAACTAGTGCACCACCACAATTTCCTGGACCCAGGGCTGATAGATCTGCTTGCATAGGGCCAGTTCAGAGTTTTAGAGTTCCTAATTTCCATAACAGGGATGATTTAGGCTAGATGAGATTACATGTACCACGGTGTACTTGGTGTGGCAAGTTCATTCTGGACCGTGCCGCTTGGGTTTGAGTGTTTTGTAATGCTTGAGCTCGGCCAGGCCATTTCAGGCGTGACTATCCATCACTAAGTGGTAAAGATAAGGTTCAGCCTACGGGAGTGGCAGCTAGCTTTTCATCATCGGTACGCCCTCCAATGCAAAGGCCACAGATGTTAGTAGGTTATGATAGAGACCGAGCAGGAATGCCCAGTCTGAGTGGACCCCAGCATCACACTTATGCACTAGTGGGGCGACAGGATCTTGAGTCTCCCCCTGATATGGTTCCAGGTATATTGTCAATACTCTCTTATGATGTATGCGTATTAGTTGATTCAGGTTCTACGCTGTCATATATCACTCCTTAGGTAGCGGATTGTATTGGGCTGAAACCCGAGCTAACTCAAACGATTTGAGATATCTATGTCTGTTAGTGACTCAGTGATAGCCAGAATTATGGTTATGAGTAAGAAAACTTCCACGAAGAGAGAGTTGATTGCCATAATGGGTACAATGGAATTCTAGAAAGAGTGTGCAGGTACAACTTATGAGACAAGCCTTATTACTTATTCTTTTGTAGTAGTCAGCCTTGTGCTGCTGAGCTGTATATTATATATGTTTCCACATGTGGCCTTTTAAGGCATGGGATGTGTTTTCCGGGCTGTGTGCAAGTTTGGGATTGTTATGTTTATAAAGGAAACTCTGCCAGAATTCTTCCAGGAATTTGAAAGAAATTGTGGGAACTGTAGGCAGGATTGTTGCAAGAAGAAAGAAAAGCGCCTAGCAATGAGTGATTAAGGACGGAGTTAGTAGTTAAATGCGGGATAAACATAGTAAGTACGTATTATGCTGAGGGAACGATGAATAGGTTAGGATGGAATAAGGAACATGAGAAGGAGAAGGTGAAGTGCTTGGGATTGAAAGAAGTTTTATACACTAAGAAGAATTAGAGGGATAAGCACTCTAGAAAAAGTTGCATGTTAGAAAAATTTAGTTAGCTCTCTTAGTTTTGGGGAACATTAAGTTATGAAATGAATTTGATGTATATGTATAAGCCGATATATGAGACACCGGATCAGATTATTAAGTTAGGCTTTACCTAATGATTATAGTGGGAGAAAACTTTCATGCAACTATAAGCTAGCCTTATTGACCACGGTGAGACCTCGAGGAAAGATATTAAAAGCGATGTGTTCACAAAAGCTCCTTGCCTGGAAATTGGTCAATAGTATGACCGCAGTTGTATCTTGTGTTGTAGTTCAGGTTGTTTATCCAGGAATCTACTCGAACAGTTACATGACAGAAGTTGTTATTACTGATATGAAGGGAAGCAAAACCAAAGTAAGGTTGATCAACGAAACAAAGAACGATAAATGACGAATGCCCTGTATGTGTGATGCGTGTAGTAGAAAAAAAAAGGAAGAAAGAGAGATGTGTTAGAAATAGAGAAGGAAGGGCAAAAATGAGGCAAACTGAAGGCTTTAAATGTGGGATAACATGTTCTCTTTGCTTCTCTATTTTTCTAAGACAAATTTCTGAGTATTAAAGTGTGTTAGCTAATGTTAAGCTTCAGTATTGTCCTAAGTATATTGTTTGTCCTGTTAGGTTGAACCAATATAGGTTCTCCTGAAAAGATTAGTGGAACCAGTCCTTGTGTATAGTGAATTTATGAGAACTTTTAACCCTGAGATAGGTTCTCCTGAAAATATTAGTGGAACCAGTCCTTGTGTATAGTGAATTTATGAGAATTTTTAACCCTGAGATGCTAGACCCATTTTAGGTGAAAAGTGATGCTTTAATTAAGATATGGACCGCTTGATATTGAAATTTTTCTTGCTGAAATGTTGTTTTCTCTATGCTTAATCTTAGTTTTGTTTTGATCTTGGAAGAAAAGAGCATATTATCATCTTGAAAACAAGTTTTGAGAGTACGTTGAAAACATATAGTTTCAGATCTAAGAATTGAAACCTATTCCCATGCCCTGCTGTATGCCTAGAAAAGAGAACAACTTTATGCAAACAATGTGCTGGGATTGTTATGCTTTTAAAAAATGACTTGAGAATGACATACCGATAAATTGGTTTATGAATGTTTTTGCATTTCTCCTCTTTTTGTTTGAATTGCTGTCATTGTTTATTACATCATAGAGTGATTACATATTTTGTTCTAGCCTTCGAGGAATGTTATTAAATTTGCTCAAACATGAACATGAGTTTTCTTCACTAATAGATCACATTAATGGCATAACCAGTGGTAATATGTCTTAGCAAGGTGAATATAGGGGATCAGCTTAGGTCCCCCAATAGTTCGCCCTGCCTAAGGTTCAAGAAAACTTTTGAAACTTGTGCAACATTGGAAAAGGGATGGTGGTAGCTTCCCTTGATGCCTGAGCATTTGGTTCATTATTTTGTTTGGATGTTTATGATCAGTCTTACGTTTCCTTTGGGAAGTAGCCGACATTGATTTAGTATTCACACTTTTTATGGAAATTACATCAAAGTTAATTATCAAGTTTTCCCTTATTAGTAGGCTCCCAGATTTCCAATTTTTAGGAGTTAAGCTTCATCTTCTTTTGGTTTATGATTTCTGGAAACTTCAGTTATATTGTGGGATGTTTTCGATTGCTCTGGAACTTGACTCTTTGTGATATTGACCTATTTGTTAAATTTGAACCACGCTATGATAATTATGTGAAAAAGAGTGCCTTATTCCATTTGATATTATCTTGTTAGAACTCTTGGTGTTTAGGAATAATCATTCTTCACCCCTCACTTCTTTGCATGACTTGGAGAGTGCCAAACTCCAATATCCAATGATCATGTACATATCGAGGGTCGTGCCTAAGTTTTGGAGTTTGTGTTACACTTTGAGGCTACTGCTGTGAGATATTGATCTTTGGACAATCATAGCTTCATTGAGATGCCTCACTTGGGGAGAATGGTTGCTGCATTATGAGACCTTGTTATTGTCTCATTCCGAAAAAAGAAACAGATGCTGCATTATTCTTAGCCAAGCTATTATTGCCCCCTTGAAGCAAACATCTGCTACATTTAAGACACTTTAGCGAGTTTGCGGCTACATTTTTAATGCAAAACAGTGGATGCATTTGAGAAATTACTACGACCAGATTTGTTGTTGCCATCCTAAACTAACTTTGGGCAGCCTTGAGATCATTTGAGCTGCTGTTGTGCTGAAAATGGTTGTTGTATTTTGCTAATGTTCGATTTGCTGTCACGTTGCAAAAGAGTTGCTACATTCTGAGCTCTTAGAGACAATTGTTGTTGTGTTTTGAGTAAAACAGTTACTGCATTTTGGGAACCTTGCAGCATGTTGAAACACAGTCCTATATTGTTGCTTGTTGCGACTGCTTTTTATTGATACTGTTGCTGCAATATGTCACTGATGAGCTGTTGTTTCTCTTTGAAAGAACAGATTACTACACTTGGTCAAATATCACTGATTCGAACATGCTACTACACTTGAGCCGATGAGAACATTTAATTTGAGGCCATTCCCTTTCCGGTAAGGTTGTCCCTCGGTTAAGGCATTTTGGTTAAAGGCGATGATGACCTCATAATAAAATCACAAGGTAGAAACCAACATGCATTTGGCAAGGCAACTAGAATGGCCACTAGTTTGCAGCCAAGACATGTTTCAGATTTCTTTTGCCAAATTCAAAAATTTGAGTCAGAGCCTTTGTAATCAAAACTCTCAAAGTTTTGATACAAGTCCGAAGAATATTATTGTTATGTTTATAAACGTCATACCATATGGTGGTGTATAGTTTTGACTAATTATTTTCTTTTGTTCATCTTGCGAGGTACATCTAAATAATATGGATCCGCGGGACAGGGTTTTACAAAAGAAGAAGCAAAGTAGAATCGAAAGCCCTACACTTTGGACGAAGAACAAAAAAGAGCATAGAAGACCTACAAACAAAGAGAATAGCTCGTTGAATGATTTGGGCCCAAGCCCAAGAAGCTAAACTTTTTTTCTCTTCCCTTTATTATATGTTTACATTTATTTTGTACGAACATGTTTATAAAAATACGCTAATTGTGTTATTGGAACCCTTTAGAACCTAGTTGAACCCTGTATAGGAAAAAATGACTCAAGTTGTTTTCAAAAACAGTTTTTGGGCCTTGGCCTACATAAAGCTAATTAGACAAAAGGAGTTTTACTTTAAATTAAGTTAGAGAAAGGGATTCAATAAGGAGTATGGTTGACCTTCAATATAAGTGAAAAGGATCTTGTATGAATTTCATGACATTTCTTTACAAAAAGGACATGTTTGGAGTCTTTTCTCAAAAAACTTATAAGGACAAAAAGGACATAGCATTTAGACCAAATTAAAGTTGAACTCTACTTAAGAGAAATCTTAAGTGTGTTTTGGTCCAAAAATGAAATGACTTCAAAACCTTATATACCTTTTCCAAGGAAAATTCAACTCTTTTCATCTTCCGATGATAGAATTTTTGCCAAAAACATTTTATGATATGCAATACCCCAAACCACCACTGAATTGGTCCACAATCCGTAGGACAATCCTTAATTACTGTATACACACAATTATAATAACGTTCTCATATAGCTTCACCGAAGTACCCTTGCAAAAATCCTTTGTCACGACCCAACCGGAGAGCCATGACGGGCACCCAGAGCTAACCTACCGAGCACCTGTTGACATACATCTCATAATGATATCTAGGTGGACCATAAAGATAACTCATAAATATCATAATCTATAAGGGCATGAGTCCAAGAGATAAATGCACATCTATATGATCACCATCAATTATGCCCATATATAAAAGCCGACAAGGCTGCCAAAATGATGTACAAAATATGAACCTATGAGGTTATAGAACATTTAACTATATACATTCTATCTACGAGACTCTATATAGAGTGAATAACATCATGAGGATGGGACGGGACCCCGTCATGCCCATATATACACAAAAGAATAATACTAGTTGAACTGTAGCTCCGGAACAAGCGGAGCACTCCTGCACAATCACTGATGAAGCAGCCTAGGGGTCTGGTCCGTCTACCTGTGGGCATGAACGCAGCGTTCGCAATAAAAAAGGACTTCAGTACGAATAATGTACCGAGTATGTAAGGCATGAGTAACAAAAGGATGGAAGGATGAAGATAACATAAGATAAAGAGATCAATTTGTACCTCTGAATGCCTCTTAAGGCGAATATCATGCATGCTTAGCTTTTAAAAAAATATTTTCATACATACATATATAATACCGTTCCAGGCCATACAAGCTCGGTGTTATCATCATATCATCATCATCCCGCGTTTGGGGCATCCCGCGTCCGGGGTAACATCATAACATACCTATTGCAGCAGTGTGCATATCTACGTGTCATACCTCGGTGTGAGAAAACAGTGCATCTATAGTGCGGTTCGGTGTGAGAAAATAGCTACATATATATAAAGCATGCATGAGAGCCCAAATAAAAGCTATAACTCCATCGGAGTGACGTAAGGTCGGTAAACCTTCGATTTTCATTATGGAACTATCATCATTATCATATCTCACCTTGAAAGAGCAATTTCCATAAGATGAGATCAACAACAATGAACAAGATCAATAATCATGAAACAAAGTTCAATAATATCATAAGAACATCAAGACTATAAGCTTTAGTATTTCTAGAAATGGTGTCATCATGGAGGACATTGTATATATGTTCATATCGAAGTGATCATGCCATAAGAAATAAAGGGTTAGCCTTAACATACCTTTTCGTCTCCTTAACTACTTAATGGTTTTCCTCCCAAGCTCGCAAATCTACATTCAAGAGGATTCATACTAAAGTTAAGTCTTGAAAACACTCATAAGTTCAAACTAGAGTAGTTAGTGAGCTAGCGAAATTTGGGCAGCACTTCCCCTGTTTTATCTACTTCCACCAGATTCCCAAACAACTTCCAAACGACAATAACAACATCAACAATACCATAATCAAAAGATTTCATTCAAACTAAACTCAATTCAATCCCAAAACTTCTTTCCATAACAATAACTTCAACACAACTCCTTATACACTTGTATACGACACTTTTTTAACATCATTATTATCCCTCATAACAAGATTATGCTAAAAACATGCTAATAATTATAGCTCAAGTTAATTCACAACTCAAAATATCATCAATTTCATATTTAAACTTTTCCTCCAATTTCTTTTCTTCAAATCTTGACATAACTACCAAATAAACTCATAAACATGAAACTAAGATGAAATCTTACCTCAAAATTCAAGAACACTTCAATTCCAAGGTTATTCCACCTTACAAACGCTCACCCAAGCACCTTCAAGAAGAAGAGACAAGTGTAAAGCTCACTTGGAAACCCTAAACACTTTAATCTTCACCTTGATCTTTGATTTAGGCTTATAAATATGTTTGAATGTGTTTGGAGAGGTCTCTAGAGGTTTTCTAGGACTTGGGGTTATGTATAAAACGATTAAAATGAAAAGGGGTAATCATACTTAAATTCTAGAAATTTCCACTGACTTTGTATTATACGGTTTGTATAACTTGGTCGTATAACATTATACGGTTCGTATAACTTGATCGTATAATATTATACGGATCGTAACTTTGGCCTCGTATCTCAGATTTGCAATCTGTCAGTTGCATTGGAAAGAAGACTCTCTTAACTTGAATTTATATAGGTTATGCATTCCATAAATTTTCATATGCTAAGAGATATACCTCCCTCAAGTTGGACCAAAAATCCTGTCCAAAATTCTGCCAAGTTTTCCCAAAGTTTCGACAAACTTATTTTCTTCGATTCGCTTGATCCCGGAACCTTTAGGTACTTGCTTAACACTTGTTAAAAGTCTTCCTTAACCTTATAAAAGTTCCATGGCCTCTCCGGCTTATGCTAGTTTACCTGACAACCAACACGAAAATTTGCGAAGTGTAACATCATATATATAAGGTCTGTATCCTTAGCCGTATAACATTATATGACCAACATACTAGTCGTATAAAATTATACGGTCCGTAGAGTTGGTCGTATAAAACCACCTCTAAAACTTCTTTCTCTGGAAATTTTTAAAATCCTTAAATATGGCCCATATACCATATTTTTAAAAAACAACTTTTGATGAACCTTCCCACTTCGATTAACTTATTCTCCTAGCCTTCAGTAACTCACCAAACATGAATTTAACACTTATAAACACAATTTAAGCATGTCCAACCTCATATATCCTTGAAACAAATCCCGGTGTCCAAAACTAAGACACCAACGTACTACGAATCTCAATGCACAAAACTACAAGGTGTAACATCCTTTAACCGAAGAATCCTTCTTCCATCTTAGTTCATGAGTGTATTGACCCAACATCGATATCCAAATGTTCTATGATGAACTCACATCTCTTGGTTTCAACTGGTATTGCTGATCCTTAACTCAATTTTCGAAATGCTCTTCACAACTTGAATTAGTTCAAAATCATCATTGATCTACCATTTTAAATGTCCTTATTTCCCGACACCTCATGCGAGGGTCCTTAAGAGATGCTTTCCCTCAAAGAACCACCTTTTGCCTTATTTCACCGAACCAGAACACCTCAAACAAATCATGCGATTATCCTTCTCATTTTGTCAACTCCACAGAGTCACCTCACCAGTAATTGCATAAACTTTCGAAGTCTTAAACAATAGATACAATGCCCACCTCCCTTGTCCAAACTTACGTTCTCATAACCCTATCCAACAACCAGCTTCGCACATCATGCAACCTTGCCCGGATAAGCATGTTAGATACCAATTATTATTTTCAAATAATAGAGATTGAACCAATCAAAATATCTTCCTTACATTTCCGTCCCATAGGACAACAGAAGACTCTTTACAATCACTCCCTAAGAATCCTTACTCCCTTGAACCTTATCACAAAAGGTCGTGTTTCATTGCTCTCGTACCCATAAGACTGGTAAACCGAGGAGTTTTGATGCTAATTTTTCACGACCCAAATCACTAGTCATTGTGACACCTACATTATCTCTCCAGTAGATGAACCATCCTTGTCACGACCCGACTAGGGGCCGTGATGGGTACCCGGGGCTAACCACCGAGCACCACTCATTTCTATTACTCATCATACTCAAATCATAAGAAAATTATTTTTCATTTGAGAACATAAATGCTTTTATATACATAAGTCTTTCGACTATCAAAATGATATAAATATATATATATATATATAATAGCAACATTATGAGACCATATAACCCACACCTGCGTATCTACGAGCCTCTACTAGAGTGCTAGACATAGGGACGGGACAGGACCCCGTCGTGCCCAAAATATACACATATACACAAAAGAATGACCAAAGGCACCTCCGGAATGATGGAGTGCTCTCAAGTCAGCTAATAACTCCTACGAGTCTGGATCAAGATCACCTCCCTGTCTACCTGTGGGCATGAACACAGATCTAAAGAAAACGGACGTCGGTACGAACATTGTACTGAGTATGAGAGGCATAAGTAATAATAATACGTCAATGAGATAAATGAAGCATCAAGTAAGGAGCAGCTGTATCTGACTGTCAATCATAAAAGAAATAATGCATGTTGGCTTACTTCATAATCATCATCATATCATGTATGCATAAATGTATAAGCTTCCCGTCCATATAGGTACGGTGTGATAATCATTTGCCTGCATCCAGGCCTCCCGCATCCGGGGTACCATCACATGCCGCCCACTAGTGGTGTCTGCCCATGCCATCTAGACATGGTGTATACGGTTCCCGCCTTAGCGGTGTCTGCCCGGCCATATAGGCGCTGTGTAATATCATCAACATGTACTCATCACAATGCATGCATAGAAACTCAAAGACAATTATACTTTATCGAGTTGACATAAGGTCGTGAATCCCCCGATTCCATTATGGCGCATTTATAAGCATTTTGCCTCACCTTGAAGGAAATAGCATATAAGGTGAGTGTATACAATAAACAACATCATTAGCTTTGTAGGAAGATCAGATCGTGAACTCTAGAATCTTTAGACTTAAGCTTATCATCATCATTATTGGGCTCATAATGTATCTCTTATCTTATATGGCTATTCATGAACACAGACTCTTAGTTTTCCGGGATATAGGAGATTCATGGAGAAGAAGGAAAAATCATGCCATAGGATTCATGCCATAGAAAGAAAGGACTAGCCTCACATACCTTTTTCATTTAACTAATCTATCGCTTGCTTGTTCTCCTTCAATGCCCACGTTTCTACCTTCAAGAGAATTCGCATTAACATTAACTAATCGCTTACATAAACGTGCTTACTAAATCTAAAGAAAATTGGGCAGCATTTCCTTTGTTTATACAACATTCCCCACATTCCATATCAACTTCCAAACATCGATAACAACATTCCCAATATCACAAGAGACAATCATCATTCATCTACATTACCCGCATTTCGCAATTTCACTCCAATTTCTCCATAGTCATGGTCATAGTTCACTATTGCATTTTATCACATATAATACTTGTTCCATGTTCTAAATTTCGTTCATAACATACTTACAATCACAACATATCGATAATCAAGACTCAATCCAAGCTTTTCCCCAACAATGATACTATTCCCACATTTATGACCCATTTTTTATATCTTACTACAATCCAAGTGTTTTAAATTTCAACACCTTAAACAACATATAATGATCATAAAACTCACCTTAGATAATGGAAGAATAAGCCTTGAGTGGATATTCTCTTCTTTCACAAAAACCCTAGCTCACTTCCCTTTGGATTTCTTGTCTTAGATAAACTTTGGTATGTTTTCTACACTTGATTTTGTGGGTTTGATTAAGTTGATCATAGATTTCCCTTGGTTTCTTGTGGATTAATAATGGAGAGAATTCTAGAGTGTTCTTGAAGTGTGGAGAGTGGAAATGAATTGAAATAAATGAGAAAGGGTCCTTATATCAACACTTAAAATCTGTCCCGACCAGATTCTACGGACCAATATACGGTCCGTATAATTTATACTGACCGTATGTCTGGCCGTAGATCTGGTCCAGTGAAGACCCTCATTCTGGGCAAGACATACGGCTGGACATACGGTCCGTATGTTTTATACGGCCAGTATGTTTGGCCGTATAATGCCCAGCTCTCTGAAACTCGTTCTCGTCGACTCGTTTGATCTCTAATCCTTATGGAACCTTCTTGACACTTGATTAACACCTCAATACCAATATAAGGGACATTATCACTCTTCTCCAAGACATCATTACGCCATCATTAACTCGTCGCTCATAATTCTTACCCGACAAGCAACATATCCTTTGCTTTCCTTGACAACCTTCTTCCCTTACGTCAAATGTCTTTGAATCTAGGTTATGATCATCAAATCCTATCTCTCACTTATCAAAACATCGTATACGTCGTGCCCTTCGCTAGCCTATCACTGTACGTTAATGGGAATTTTCCAAGGTGTAACATTCTCCCCCCCCCCCCCTTTTGGAACATTCGTCCTCGAATGTTAAACACTCGGAGATTCTATGAAAATTTCGCCAGAGTTTCCCTTGTAATATGGCACTACCATCCTATCACAACAACCCACAATAACATTTCCTCATAGGGCCACAGCGCAATATCACAATAAATTGGCCACACACGATCAAAAGCATGAAAAGAAAGCATACATACCTCATAATGTTAGTGTTTCATCTTGAATCTCTCCTGGAGGTTGGAATAAGTGCGGATATGTGGATTTAATTTTCTCTTCCGCCTCCTAAGTCATTTCTTCTCGGTTGTTATTTCGCCACAGGACTTTGACTAAAGCTTCTTCCTTATTTCGAAGTCTCCGTATTTGCCTGTCTAATATAGTAATGAGCACTTCTTCATATGCTAGCTTTTCTGTCACTTGAACATCATCTATCGGAACAACCCTCGTAGGATATCCAACACACTTGCGGAGCATTGAGTCATGGAAGACTGGATGGACTGATTCAAGCTCTGAAGGCAAGTCCAATTCATAGGCTATATGACCCACCTTGCGGATAATTTTATAGGGTCCAATGTATCGAGGACTTAATTTCCCTTTCTTGCCAAATCTCATCACCCCTTTCATTGGCGACACCTTCAAAAATACCCAGTCATCAACCTGAAATTCCAAGTCTCTCCGGCGGTTGTCCGCATAATATTTTTGGCGACTTTGGGCTGTCAACAATCGATCTCGGATCACCTTGACTTTTTCTACCACTTGCTGAATCAATTCAGGGCCTATTAACTGTACTTCTCCTATTTCAAACCATCCAATTGGAGATCTGCATTTCCTTCCATAGAAAGCTTCAGACGGAGCCATTTGGATACTTGAATGGTAGCTATTGTTGTATGCAAACTCGATTAGAAATAAGTGATCATCCCAACTACCACCGAAATCTAGAACACATGCTCTTAGCATATCCTCCAAGGTCTGAATAGTACGTTCGGCTTGTCCATCAGTCTGCGGATGAAATGTCGTTCTAAGCTTCACTTGGGTACCTAGACCTTCTTGGAAGGATTTCCAGAACTTGACTGTAAATTTCGCTCCTCTATCCGTGATAATAGATACCGGAATAGCATGGAGTCGCACAATTTCTTTGAGATACAACCTTGCATAATCTTCTGCTGAATATGTGGTTCTGACTGGAAGAAAATGAGCTGCTTTCGTGAGTCTGTCCACGATCACCCATATGTAATCATACTTGCCTCGAGAACGAGGTAACCCCACGATAAAATCCATGTTGATCACTTCCCACTTCCAAGTAGGGATTTCCATTGCTTGCAATAATCCTCCTGGCTTTTGATGTTCGATTTTCACTTGCTGGCAATTTGGACACTAACCTACAAATTCTACTATGTCTCTCTTCATGCCATCCCACCAATATATCAACTTGAGATCGTGATACATCTTTGTTGCACCTGGGTGAATAGAATACCGAGAATAATGGGCTTCTTCTAGAATTCGACGGCGCAACTCTGCAATATTTGGCACACATAACCTGCCTCGGTATCTAAGAATTCCATCCGTGGAAATTTCAAATGGAGACTTCTCTTTTTCATGAAATACGTCTCTATAATGGCTCAACTGAGGATCTTCATATTGTCGCTCTTTCACTTCCATATTCAGGGACGAAACCGTGGGATCATTTATACCAATTCCTGCACTACCCGAATCAATTACACGTACTCCAAGATTAGCTAGTTGGTGGAGCTCATGAATAAATTCTTTCTTTTCTGGAGGAACTTCACATAGGCTGCCCATTGATCGGCGGCTAAGCGCATCAGCTACTACATTTGCTTTTCCGGGGTGATATAAAATGTTTACATCATAATCCTTCAATAACTCTAACCACCGCCTCTGCCGCAAATTTAACTCCTTCTGCTTGAAAATATATTGAATACTCTTGTGATCTGTATAAATATCAACATGCACTCCATACAAGTAATGTCTCCACATTTTTAATGCATGAATAACTGCAGCCAATTCGAGATCGTGAGTTGGGTAGTTCTTTTCATGTTTCCGCAACTGTCTCGAAGCATAAGCAATGACTCTACCGTGTTACATTAACACACATCCTAACCCAACACTGGAAGCATCACAGTACACAACATAACCATCTGTCCCTTCTAGAAGTGTTAAGACTGGAGCTGAGGTTAATCTGTCCTTCAACTCTTGGAAACTGCGTTCACAAGGATCATTCCATTGAAATTTAACTGACTTCTGGGTTAGCTTCGTCAATGGGGCTGAAATAGACGAAAATCCCTCTATGACCCTTCTATAGTAACCTGCCGATCCCAGAAAACTACGAACTTCTGTAGGCGTCATAGGCCTTGGCCAAGTCTTCACAGCTTCGATTTTCTGAGTATCGACTCGAATACCATCATATGAAATAACATGGCCCAGAAATGTCACAGAATTCAGCCAAAACTCGTACTTTGAAAATTTTGCATATAATTCTCGGGTTCGAAGAATTCCAAGAACAATACGTAAGTGATCGGCATGTTCTGATTCTGTACGAGAGTATACCAGAATATCATCAATGAATACTATCAAAAATAAGTCCAAGAAAGGCCTGAATACATTATTCATCAAATTCATAAACACTGCTGGAGCATTGGTTAACCCAAACGACATCACCCGAAATTCGTAATGGCCATATCTCGTTCTTAAAGTTGTTTTAGGAATATCTTCTTCTTTAACCCTCACTTGATAATAACTCGACCTCAAGTCTATTTTGGAAAACCACTTGGCACCCTGTAGTTGATCAAACAAATCATCAATCCTTGGGAGAGGATATTTGTTCTTTATTGTCACCTTATTTAACTGCCTATAATCGATGCACATTCGTGGGGAACCATCTTTCTTTCTCACTAACAAGACTGGTGCTACCCACGGTGATGAACTGGGTCTAATAAACCCCTTCTCAAGCAAATCCTTCAACTGTGCCTTTAGCTCTTTCAATTCTGCCGGAGCCATTCGATAAGAAGGAATAGAAAGAGGCTTGGTGTCCGGCAACACATCAATGGCGAAATCAATCTCTCTTTCTGGAGGAAGGCCTGGAAGTTCATCTGGAAATACATCCAAAAATTCATTCACTACCGGAACGGATTGGAAAGTTGGCGACTTTGCTTCGGTATCATGAACTCGGACTAGATGATAAATATAGCCTTTAACTATCATCTTTCTTGCCTTAAGGTAGGAAATAAACCTACCTTTTGGAGATGCTGTATTACCCTTCCATTCAAGAACGGGCTCTCCCGAAAATTAAAATCGAACTATTTTCATTCGGGAATCAACACTAGCATAACACGAGGCCAACCAATCCATACCGATAATCACATCAAAATCTAACATTTCCAGCTCAACTAAATCAGCTTTGGTATGGTGATTCCATATCACAAGTACACAATTTTTATACACCTGTCTAGCTATCACGGGATCACCAACCGGAGTAGATACGTCAAAAGGTTTAATTGGCTCAGGTTTCACCCCAATACAACCAGCAACATACGGAGTAATATAAGACAAGGTAGAACTCGGATCTATCAATGCATATACATCATGGGAAAATATGTATAATGTACCTGTAACCACATCCGGGGAGGACTCAAGATCCTGTCGTCCGGCTAAAGCATACACACGGGGCTGAGTGGCACCTGAAGTAGATGCTCCCCCTCTACCTCTACCTCGACCAGCTGACATCTGGGGAGTCTGCCCTACCGGGCACACTGAAGATGAACCACCCACTGATCCTGTGGGTTGAACCCCAACTTTACCACTCATCGACAGGTAATCTCGCATCATATGCCCAACCCGGCCGCAGGCATAGCAAGCATCTGAACCGTGGCAACACTGTCCGGAATGTAATCTATCGCATTGGCTGCATTGCGGTACTGGGGGTCTCCTTTGGCTATAATCTCCCCCAAACTAAGAATCTGAGGCCCTCGAACTCTAACCCTGTCCTGAACGAAAGGAGCGATCAAATCTCCTACCTGCAAATCGTGGAGGCGCACTGGTCACTGACTAGCCTGAGTGTCTAGAATGTGTCTGCCTTGATCCCCCTCTATAATCACTTTCTGCCCCCATAGATCTGGCTCTCTTACTTTGCCTCCTGTCGATATCACGATCACCCCTTTACGGAGGTTGTTGTCCTTCTAAATTCTGGGAATGGGCTTGTACTCGGGAAATATCCATCCCATCTTACAACGAAGCCGTCAAACAATCCTTAAACAAATGTGGCCCCAAGGCACTCACAAACCTGTGTACCCTATCTCCCATATCGGCCACCATGGTCGGGGCATATCTAGCCAATGAATTAAATCGAAGGTTGTCTTCCCGGGCACTCATATTTCCTTGCTTTATCTTTAAGAACCTATCCGCTCTAGCTCGGCGGACCTCGGGTGGCAGATAGTGGCGGATGAAAGCATCTACAAATTCTTGCCACACGGGAAGAGGCGCATTTTCTTTTCTTGATGCTAGCCAATTATTGTACCACAATACCGCCACATCTCGGAGTCTATAAGATGTCAACTCCACATATTCAGTTTCGGAGGCATGAATAATCCTCAATGTTCTCAGCATCTCATCAATAAAACCTTGCGGGTCTTCATCTAGCTTTGACCCAAAAAACTCCGGAGGATCTAAACTCATAAAATCACGGGCTCTGGTAATAGCTGCCCGATCACTTGAACCCGCAGTCTGCCGTTGTGCCTGGGCGGCAACTAACTGCATCAATAAATGGATAGCCTTGGTCACTAGTTGACCCGAAGCAACCGGTGGAGGAACTGGAGCTTCAGCTCCTCCTTGTTCTTCTACATTGGGCGGGGTGGAGTAAGTATTAGATGGGGCCTCGTTATATGACTCACCCTCTTCTACATTCATTGGCGGCTCTGTTTCTACTCACATTTTCATCGTAGTCTTGCCCTTTTGGGTGGCTGTAGATTTTCCCTTTGGCGGCATTTCTGAAATCATAGCACACTATTAGGGAGGAGAAAATCTTATAATACAGTTCTATCGCACGATCTCTTAAGATGAAAGATGGTCATTTTTCCTAAATGCCCTGTAGCCTCCTGTTTATTAGTGTGGCGCGCAACACACCATAAACAAGACTCTACTAGACACGACTCGTAAACACTTCCTAGGACTGAACTGCTCTGATACCACTTTTGTCACGACCCGAATAGGGGCCGTGCCGGGTACCCGGGGCTAACCACCGAGCACCACTCATTCTATTACTCATCATACTCAAATCATAAGAAAATTATTTTTCATTTGAGAACATAAATACTTTTATATACATAAGCCTTTCGACTATCAAAATGATATATATAATAGCAACATTATGAGACCATATAACCCACACCTGCGTATCTCCGAGCCTCTACTAGAGTGCTAGACATAGGGACGGGACAGGACCCCGTCGTGCCCAAAATATACACATATACACAAAAGAATGATCAAAGGCACCTCCGGAATGATGGAGTGCTCTCAAGTCAGCTAATAACTCCTACGATTCTGGATCAAGATCACCTCCCTGTCTACCAGTGGGCATGAACACAGCGTCCAAAGAAAACGGACGTCGGTACGAACATTGTACTGAGTATAAGAGGCATAAGTAATAATAATACGTCAATGAGAAAAAGGAAGCATCAAGTAAGGAGCAGTTGTATCTGACTGTCAATCATAAAAGAAATAATGCATGCTGGCTTAATTCATAATCATCATCATATCATGTATGCATAAATGTATAAGCTGCCCATCCATATAGGTACGGTGTGATAATCATTAGCCTGCGTCCAGGCCTCCCGCGTCCGGGGTACCATCTCATGCCGCCCACTAGTGGTGTCTGCCCATGCCATCTAGACATGGTGTATACGGTGCCCGCCTTAGCGGTGTCTGCCCGGCCATATAGGCGCGGTGTAATATCATCAACATGTACTCATCACAATGCATGCATAGAAACTCAAAGATAATTATACTTTATCGAGGTGACATAAGGTCGTGAATCCCCCGATTCCATTATGGCGCATTTATAAGCATTCTGCCTCACCTTGAAGGAAATAG
This sequence comes from Lycium barbarum, assembly GCF_019175385.1. Taxonomy (NCBI): domain Eukaryota; kingdom Viridiplantae; phylum Streptophyta; class Magnoliopsida; order Solanales; family Solanaceae; genus Lycium; species Lycium barbarum. The sequence continues at coordinate 21,892 of NW_026843537.1, forward strand.
CATATAAGGTGAGTGTATACAATAAACAACATCATTAGCTTTGACGGAACATCATATCGTGAACTCTAGAATCCTTAGACTTAAGCTCATCATCGTCATTATTGGGCTCATAATGTATCTCTTATCTCATATGGCTATTCATGAACATAGACTCTTAGTTTTCCGGGATGTAGGAGATTCATGGAGAAGAAGGAAAAATCATGTCATAGGATTCATGCCTTAGAAAGAAAGGACTAGCCTCACATACCTTTTTCGTTTAACTAATCTATCGCTTGCTTGTTCTCCTTCAATGCCCACGTTTCTACCTTCAAGAGAATTCGCATTAACATTAGCTAATCTCTTACATAAACGTGCTTACTAAAGCTAAAGAAAATTGGGAAGAATTTCCTTTGTTTATAAAACTTTTGCCACATTCCATATCAACTCCCAAACATCAATAACAAAATTCACAATATCAAAAGCGACAATCATCATTCATCTACATTACCCGTATTTCGCAATTTCACTCCAATTTCTCCATAGTCATGGTCATAGTTCACTATTGCATTTTCTCACATATAATACTTGTTCCATGTTCTAAATGTCGTTCATACCATACTTAAAATCACAACATATCGATAATCAAGACTCAATCCAAGCCTTTCCCCAACAATGATACTATTCCCACATTTATGACCCATTTTTTATATCTTACTACAATCCAAGTGTTTTAAATTTCAACACCTTAACCAACATATAATGATCATAAAACTCACCTTAGATAATGGAAGAATAAGCCTTGAGTGGAGATTCTCTTCTTTCACAAAAACCCTAGCTCACTTCCCTTTAGATTTCTTGTCTTAGATAAACTTTGGTATGTTTTCTACACTTGATTTTGTGGGTTTGATTAAGTTGATCATAGATTTCCCTTTGTTTCTTGTGGATTAATAATGGAGAAAATTCTAGAGTGTTCTTGAAGTGTGGAGAGTGGAAATGAAATGAAATAAATGAGAAAGGGTCCTTATATCAACACTTAAAATCTGTCCCGACCAGATTCTACGGACCAACATACGGTCCGTATAATTTATACTGACCGTATGTCTGGCCGTAGATCTGGTCCAGTGAAGACCCTCATTCTGGGCAAGACATACGGCTGGACATACGGTCCGTATGTTTTATACGGCCAGTATGTTTGGCCGTATAATGCCCAGCTCTCCGAAACCCGTTCTCGTCGACTCGTTTGATCTCCAATCCTTATGGAACCCTCTTGACACTTGATTAACACCTCAATACCAATCTAAGGGACATTATCACTCTTCTCCAAGACATCATTACGCCATCATTAACTCGTCGCTCATAATTCTTACCCGACACGCAACATATCCTTTGCTTTCCTTTACAACCTTCTTCCCTTACGTCAAATGTCTTTGAATCTCGGTTAGGATCATCAAATGCTATCTCTCACTTATCAAAACATCGTATACGTCGTGCCCTTCGCTAGCCTATTCCCTGTACGTTAATGGGGAACTTTTCCAAGGTGTAACAATCCTCAAGTTTTCAATCATTTTGAAATGAAAATGCGGAAGAAAAAGTGCACTAAAGTCTCATTCAATTAGTTAGTTATAGAAATGTGCAAATGAGATCTTAGTCATTACAATCCCAAAACCTGGTCTAAATCGTATAAGAGCTTCTAAAAGAAATTACAAGTCTTAAAATACTGAAATGGATAGCTATCCTGAAATATGAAATAGAAGAAAATAATATAAGAAAATATCTATGGCTACTAGTACAGCTGGTAGCTCACCCTGAAACCTCTGAAAGGATAGCCCCGGGATCCGCCACGGGGCCTGAACCTAGAACACGAGTCTGTATCTGCAGAGGATGTAGCAAGCATAGTAAGAGTACAACCACTAGTACTCCATAGTATCATAGGCCGACAATGAAACAGACAAACATAGAGCATATAAAGACTGAACACATAACACATATTTGACTAGCTCAATTATACCCCCTAGTTATGACTAAAGTGTCATAATTCATGTAAAGACTTGTAACGAATCGCTTAGTCGCTTTGATCTTTTTGCCTTGTTTTCCCCAAAACACCCTTCCCGTAGTTTCAATTTGGTATTCATGACTTGCGGGGATGGATGGTACGGTCTTGAGGCAATCGGGCGGGTTTTGGATTGGTTTTGGTAAAATTTGAGTTTTCTAAGTTAAGGAAATGAGATGTTTGACCAAAGTCAACATCGGGGGCAAATGCATTTTTTTTGGAAGTGTCGTTGATATCATTAAGCCTGAAATGTGATTTTTGACTTAGTTGAGTCTTTGGTTCGGGTCCCAAGACGTTCGAGTGTGATTTGGATCTTTGGTTGGAAGCTTAGAATTTTGATGTTTTGGAGTTGACCTTGGTCAACACCGGGTAAAGATGAACTGTTTTGGGAATTCTGAGTGCGCGAGTGAGTTCGTAGCTTGTTTAATGATACAAATGTCCATTAGGATTGTGTTCGGGAGGTTCCGTATTAGTTTCAGGTGTTGGATCAGAGGTTTTGGGGGTTTGTCCATTTTCTGGTTCTGGTGCACAGCATCTACGAGCCATGGACCACGCCTGCGAGTCCGCACCTGCATAAGGTAGTCTGCAAGGGAGAACCACACCTGCATTGGTAGGTCCACAGGTGCAAGGCTATTTTCGTGTGGGGTCCTCCGTATCAGTGGATTTTTGGGATTATAGTGGGTTTTGCACCTGCAGATATTTATCCGCTGGTGCGAGGTCGCACCTGCAGCACATGGTTCGCTTTTCCGGCCCCATTGGCAGAATATTAGGGATTTTCCCTCCAATTTGAACCTCATTCATTCTAATCCCATTTTAGAAGCTATAGAGCTAAGAGTAGAGAGATTTCAAGTACTAGATTCAAGTTCTTCTTTTGGGGTAAGTTTTTAACCTTAATATAAGTGATTATTAATGATTCCTTCCATAATTATGATTCTATGTGTGATTTCTAAGTAGAAACATAAGGGTTTTCAGAGAAATGGGTTTTGTTGAGATTTAAGATATTGAGGATCTATTTGTTGTTAGAACTTCATAATTTTAGGATATGGACTAAGTAGACTATGGGTAAGATGAATTTATACTTAAATTCTAGTTTTGCCCTTGGGGCTTAGGGTAGCCTTTTCGGGTTAATTTTTGGGTTCCGGACTAAAGTACTGCAATATGGGTATTGCTGGATTCGCGTGACCTCATAGAGTGCTATTTTGATTATCTTGACTCGATTATAAAATTATGATTTTGACCTCTGGGGTTTGGGACAAGGTTTTGGATTGACTTTTTGGACCCAAACCATTTATATCATAATATAGGTATCGTTACACTCGTATTCTTATGAGATATCGTATTTAAACAGAATGGGCACGTTCAAAATGACTCTTCGGCTTTGGATTCAGGCAAGTTGAGACGTACTAGACCCTTTATATAGGGTTATGTGTTGGTTAACGTAATAAAGGGGCATAATGGGGAATTGGGGGTCCCGTACTCATGAGGTAACGAGCACTTGTGCATCTATCGGTGTAACTTAATGGGTAACTAAAAGATGAAGTAAATCTACAAAGTGACGGAGATTATATGTTTAGCCTTCGGACCATAAGGAATGGTGGATAGATCCATTTAGGTTGGTATGATTGTTGTTTATTTAGGCTATGACAGCCACAGTTGATTGAATACTTGCGTATATTGACTTGATTTGCATTCATCACTCCATACCTTGTCTAAACTATGAAAAAGGACATTTATACTTGATATTATGCATCTGCATGGTGTAAGCATATCCATTCATGGTGTCATGATATTATTAGCGTTGATTGAGGAAATGCAAGACAGTGGCCTAGGGGGTCGGATAGTGAATATGGCACATGGATGGAGTGATGATGATATTATAGCCAAAATGGCTGATACTCGATGTGATCTGGGAGATCTGGTTTCGGGGGGGGGGGGTATATGGACTTCATCAGTCCCCCATTGTCAATTCCAGAAGCTCCGTAATAATTATTTTGAGTTTCTTGCAAAATTTGAAGTCATTTGGCTCACTTTGGGAGAAGGTTTCATTTTAAAAATCCTGATATTTAAATATCTGGATTAATTGATCGTTCGGGGAAAACATGTTCTGATTGGCAATCTGAAGATTTCGTTGGATTAGTAATATTATTTATGACTTGTAGAAATTGACGAAGCTAACTATAGAGTTCATTTGGTTGGTTTTTGATAATTAAATCAGTTTTAGTATTTAATATGCCTATTTATGGCGAAAAGATGGTCGCGGTAAGAAATAAGACCCGGATTGGAAAGTATTGGTACCATTAACTTCATATTGATGCTTATGACTTAAGGGGATGGGTGGCGCGATTCCCGAGGCTTTCAAATGAGCTTTGGGGAAGGAAGAGGATATTTTGAAAATCCTTAAGTTAAGAAATAAAAACTTTGACCAAAGTCAACACCAGGGGTAAATGAGTATTTTTTGAAGTTTTGTCGATTTCATTAGGTCTGAAATGTGATTTTTGAATTAGTGTAATCGTTGGTTCGGTTCCTGATAGGTTCGGGTGTGATTTAGGTGGTTGGTTTGAGAAACTAGCTTTTAAGATGATTTGGAGTTGACCACGGCTAAAATCAGGTCAAGACGGTCCCGTTTTGATGTTTTGAGAATTTGAGCAGGTTCGTATGATGATTTTGGACTTGTCTACAAATTTTGGTTAGATTTCAATAAGTTTCGGATATGTTTGGGTTGTATGGTGTTTGTTTTTTGTTTTGATGTCGTTTTGAGCAAAAAGGATACCATATTGAGCAATCGACCTTTTTTTTGTGTTTTGATTGAACTTTAGATCCGTATTGTAATTTTGGAGTTATTGCAACATGAATCGTTGCATTTCATCGTCGTAAGAGTGAGATATGACCTTGTTTCTGAGTTTTGTTGTTACTGATTTTCTAGTGAGAATTTTATGATGATTTTGCCCCTATTCCGCCCATAAATTTTTGATTTCCTGTAAAACTCAAAACATTATATCTCTCTTATTTTAAGGTCAAATTGGGTGATTGAAAAGGCTATCTTGGATGAAATATCGCAGAGATCATGTTTGGGTCAAATTGGGTGATTCAAAAGGCTTGTCAAAGGTGAATTCTGTCATTTTTGGTATCTGATTCGGGCCGGGATAGCTGCTACATTCTTCACTTTGTTCCGAAATTGATACGATCAAGAATGGCTCAAGTGCTCAATTTTATCCAAGAACTTGTGCTAGAAGCGGATACAGGGACTTTCAAGCTTTAGAAAGCCATGTTCATGGAGAATGAAGCTATGGAAGCACTTAAAAGGAGTCATTAGAAGGCCTTCAAGCTATAGAAGATAGCATGGAGGAAGAAGTTAAGAGACCAAGAGGCCAAGGCCCAAGGCTTGCCTCTTAAAGTGGCTACAATTGCAAGCTTGGGTGATTCAAGGCCGGAAGATGGCTATTTGCGCAAAAGGGCTATTTGTGCAAGTGGCTACTTTGCGCAAGAAGGGCTATGCTTGCAAGAGGGTTATGCATGCAAGGTTGATTAGAGGACCATCTATGCAAGGAGGGACGTGTTTGGCCATTGAAGGTCAATCCTTGAATTGAAGACTACACTAAGAAGACTAGCCAAACAAGGCCCTTGCCTCATTCATGGCATTTTTGTAATAACTTAGTCTTCTCTAGTCTAGGAATATAAATACTAGACTTACACATTTCATTTACTTAGATTATGTTGAATTGAGATGAATATTCTTTAAGTGATAGGTTGTTTAGCTAGGGTTAGCTTAATTTTAGTGTTAGAATGATGGTGGATTCCGTTGTTGGTTGTAGAACCTTTTATTTCCAATGAATTCATGAAGATTGTTCATTTGGGGATTTCAAGTGAACTTCTTGTCTTGATTCATACTTGCTTTGGTTCTTTGGGTGTTTGAATTCAAATTAGAAGGGTTTAGGTTTAATATACCTAGATTTGTCTATAGGATTCCTCCATTCGGGTCAAGTATCTATCCCTCTATTTCTCATCCCCTAATTTCTTGTTATTTTTGTTGAATCCATGTCTTCCATAAGCCGGAT
>NW_026843538.1:0-27327 GCF_019175385.1 Lycium barbarum
TGTAATACATAGTAAAAATGCTCTTTCATTTTGACACTTACTCTAGTTTTGAACCACTTAAGTCATGTAAGAGTTAAAATGAACCAGTTTATAGAAAATAAGTAACACAGATTAGGTTGAGTATCATAATTGTTGTAGATTCTCAGAATTTCCAAAAGATGGTTTTCTTTCCTATGTATGATTTGAGTGAACAATCTGTTTTATTTCCCAGATTTAGTCTTTCCTTAAAGCTGCTTAGTTAACCACTTGTTTCAAAAATGACTTGTTTTCTTTTCTCTGAATCTGTCTAGTTGGATTGGAAAAAATAAGAATGGTTTCAAAAGGTGTGAAGTTCTATTGAGATCCAGTTCTGTGTCCTTCTACCCAAAAATGATTCAAAAAATATAAACTTGTCAAATCCGTTTTGGTACAGTCTCCTATGTGTGCTCATCTCCTAGTGTGTTTCTATGACCTAGAATAGGGATCATGCACCCTTGAGTTTCTTTCCTTTGAAATTTGCTGAAAACTGGCATTAGTTTCTTGTAAGAACTGTGTGACTATGTGATTTAAAGTGGAAATCTACCTTGAAATTCATTAGTTGAACCAAACTGCTTGCTTAAGTGTCATATGGAATCATGATGATCCATTTTAATCTAGTACTTGCCCTTGGATGTTGCTACTCATTCCAGTTTGCAGTTTGGCATTTCAATGAACTTGTCCTTAAAATTTGAACCTGTTATTTGCTAAACATGAGTTTTAAGAAAAAGAAAAGGAATTCTGTGCATATGAGTTACTTAAACTGTCTATGTATTGGTTGTCATTACCTCTACTTGGATGCCTTTGTCTCATTTGAGTTTGAAAAACCTGCATCATGATCAAAACAACTAGGAATGAAGACTTGGCATTTGAACTAGAAATTTTGAAAAGGGCAAGCTGTGAATTTTGAAGATAAGAAACTGTTTCTTTGTCAAGTTAATTAGCTTGGCACTGCCTCATTCTACCTAGTGTGATCAACTAGTTTTGAGCCTCTTTGTGATCTTATGCATTTCTTGGACTCCATTTGAACTTGACATGATCACGTTGAAAGAAAACCTGCAAGAACACAATTATATCTATGTTTCTTTCTTTGTTATATACTGGTAGGGCATTCATCCTAACTGAGGGTTGCTGTTAATTCTTCTACATAATATTTGTCCCAAAACTGCCTTAATTTGTAAAATTAACTTACTTGAGTTTACAGTAAGAGGCTGTGCATATGTGAACTTTGAAAACAAGTTGGAATCTCTAGTTTGAAATTATAAAGGCTTGTGTGCTTGTCATCTTTGAATCTCTCAAATTAGGCCAAGGTAAAACTGAAAATATTGTCTGCAACTGTGCTTATGAAAACTGTGTACTGATCCTTCAAACTGGAATTTTGAAATCCCTATTTGACTAAGAGTTGCTCTCATTTTAGACTAGGTTAATCCTGAGCTTCTTGACTTTCAAAAACTGCTTGATGTATTGAGTTTTGAATGCTGATTTGCTTGGCCTAAACTATAGATCTTTTGCTATTTTGTTAACTGAAATATTTCTTGATTTGCTTGGGTAAACTTGCTTACCTATTAGTTGGTTGCATTGCCTGGGTTCTGAGTATTTTTTGGGAGCTTGATGTTGTTTCTAGGTAGTTTTGATGAGTTATTTTGAAGGAGAAATACGGGAACATATAGTGTATGTGGTGTTATACCCCCTTTTAACTGGGTTAGAGCGGAGTATAACATATTGGAGATTCCTATATTGCTTGTTTTAAGGAGTCGCCACCTAATTAATTTAACGATGAATTAGGACATCTAAATGTTAACTAAGGTAAAGTTAAAACTAAACCTCCGTTAATAGTCTGCTTAACCAGTGTGATTCTAGGTAAGGGTTCTATATTATCCTAAAGGGAAGGGATTAGGCATCCTTTAGAATCCGTTAACTTACGGTTATCCGACTAAACTTAGGTTAATTAATCAATGTTGGATATAGTATTTAAATTCTAAAAGAAAGCTTGTGCAAATAAGATTTATAAAAAATATAACAATTTATGCAAAAGAGGATTTTAAAATGTTTATTTTTTTTATATAAAGAAAGAAGATTTCAAGTAATAAGGTTGTTAAAGAAAAAATGAGACTAGTAATTTGTATAAGGGGGAATTTTAGAATGCTATTTGAAATAAAAATTTATGAATGTTGCTAGGGCTCCGAAATAAAATGCTAATAAAACCTATAGAAGAGAATATAATAATTTATATAAAAGGAGATTTCAAATGCCATGAGATTTATAAATACTGTTTAAAGTTTTAAATAAAAGTGCTATTTAGAACGCATTTTGTAGAAGATGTAATGATTCGCATAAAGGAAACTTTAAATGTCGTTTAGAAATAAACTTATAAATGTTGCAAAGATTTTAAAATAATGATGTTGTTAAAATAAGACGCATAAGTAAAAGAAAAAGTGGGTTTGTGCAGTTTCCTTTAACAAATAAACTGAAATGCCGGGATATTTTTAGGAGTAGAAAAAAAGATACTGAAGTGCCGAGATATTGATTGATATATATAGTTGCGCCTTTTTGCAAATCTGTTATTCCGAATGAAATAATATTAGACATCATAAATAATTTTAACACAAAAGAAGAGAAATAAACTTGTAGGATTGATTATTAGTCTTCTTTAAGCTAACTACCCATTGCTAAACTATCTATACTAATTCTCAATAGTCCAACTAAGCTAAGGAAGAGCAGAAAAATATGAAAGCGTTAGTCAAATAATACATACAAGTTAAAGGCATAAAATAAGCAAAGGCATAAATAAAATAAGTGGGCTCGGCCCATTTTGAGATTGTTGTTATACTGTTGGGCTTCGGCCCAGCAGTCCCCTTGGATCTGGGCCACTGCTGGGCTTCGGCCCAGCAAATTTTATTATTGGGGGCTGCTGCTGCCGTATACATGGGCCCAGGCCCAAATATTCTGTTTCCTTTGCTGCGAACAGGCCTGATGAGAAAATGACTCGAGAATATTGCGTTGGGCTTTTAGCCCAACACCGAATGCGGGAGGAGAATGAATCCCTCGGACTCATATATGGCAGTCATGCAGAAAAAATGAGAGGAGAAAAAGTTAGTACACAATCAGTGAGATGTAATAACTATGTGAAATACAACTCAGTCAAACCAGCAGATTGCGTATATTATATGTATTTCTTAAGGTATATCATACCGCAAACAGAAAATCAGTGTTCCAAATTTTGGCAAATATGCATGCGGTGACAATTAAGTTCAAGAAAGGACTATCATGGACTTGAGCATTCAAAGATTTAAGTATAAGTGGGTGAACAAAATTAACAGGACAGAATTGAAACTAAAAAAAAGGGAAGGTTTAAAATAAAGTATTTTTTTTTTGGTCTTATTTAACTGAAGCTGATCGAAGCAAGGAAGAAGATTGTCGTGGATATAATACCAGTAGTGTGAAACCAAACAGGGGAGGGACAACAGGATCTGTCACCACAACAAGCTGAGTAGAAAGGCAAAGAGACCACTATTATGACTAAACACACTGATCCACAACCAAACCTGTATTTAGATTTAAGAAACTATTTAATAATACCCTATCTATGAGGACACAGAATACTCAAACATCAGCAAATTTCAACCTGTTGACATACTTGAGACATCATTTCAAGACATACAAAAAAAAAAGCACTAAAAAATGGGTAACATACAGCAGTCAACACACAGATTTGCACACTGGATACACATTTAATCATTTTAGATGGAGAATTTTGTATGTGTGGCATAGGCAGAGTTTAAAAGAGATGCACTAGAAATACACAGCGCGTATTGAACCTAAACATGGCAGATTTGTGGTACAAAGAAACCACTGAATTCAGGAGGAGTACTTATAATATTCAGACACATTTTAGTCCACATTTTTTCATATTAACAAGACAAACACTAGTGGCTGCATCAGATATCACCCCTGCCAATAGCTCATGATTCATCTCTAAGAAATAGATTTTCAGTCCAATGGTACCGATTCTAAATTCAGTCAACGTAATGCATTATTTGAACACAAGATTTGATATATCATGGCATAACAAAGAAAACAGCAGCCAAGGTGAAAGAGAACAGGCGAGTTACAACATGTTTGAAGGGGAGAAGCTATGCAAAATTCATTCAATGGTATATGATGACATATCTAGAACAGGGAGAGTGATAAATCATAAACAGTAATGCAAAATTCAAGAAGTAAAACAGGACAAGGATGAAGTTTGATATTCATGATCAATAAGATATCCAAAATGAGATGCAATGCCACAGAATTCCCAAGGGAGAAACTAACTATGCAAGCTACTAAGAATGAACTCTCAATATAGAATTCAGGTGATCCAAAAAAAAAAAAAAAAATCAAACTCAAGGTGTTGATGGTCATGTCAAACCAGATTCAAATGCTATGATTATATAATGGTCACATATGAGTTAAATTGAGAAGCACAGAATCATATTATGTCATCAAGACAGTAATTTAGATAGATACAGTTGAATATGAAGTTACTAGACATGTATTATACACTTGGATAACTACAGACAATTATGTGGTGAGTCATGGAGCATGGATATATTATTAACAAGTGATAAAGTATAGAGACTAAAGAAGGATTCCAATAGTGCATAATAAACATGGAGTCAAGTATGCAATTGTTCCATTAAGACAACATGACAATTGAGTAAGCAAGCATGTGAAGAGCAGTCATGCTTTTATAAAGGAAAGACACATCAAGGCATGGTTTACTAAGTCACCATCAATGCTAGTTAGAGTTGTTTTTCATGGCACACTTGCAATAGTTCAAATTAGGCGGGTTCACATGGGTTAGCAGTCAAGATTGGTCAGGGTGACTCAACAATCATCTATGATTCAAAATTAGGCAGACTTATACTGATACTGTTCCATATCAACCAAAGCAAACATTCATGACTTAGGCCTTTACTACTGGTGTGAGATTCTTATTAATAGCTAATCACATTTAATCTGGACAACAATAGTAATGCAAGCTCTAAAATCAGACCAGAGGTTCATATGGCATCAGTCGCATTCAAATAAGGGAAAACTATAATGACATATGAAGTTAACAGCATATCATAAAGCTTATGCTCAACACTCACCATATCCAATCTTAAAGCAGATAGATATATCAGTATGGGCTAGCAAAATTGCAAAGTTGTAGTTAATGCCAATCATGTTCAACTCATGATAGTCGATTATGACAATATGAACTAGTATGAACTTCAAACCAACATTTTTCAACATTGATCATATTCTACTTTAACAAACAGTTATGGCAAGGTAAGCTAGAGGGAATTACAGCTAACCAGACCAGCAACTATTATCTAGCGTTAATCGAATTCGACTTAAAGTAAGGATGTGGTAAACTAACCTAAGTCTCGTACTAGCCATTCAACATTAATGCTAGCAGCTTCAACAAACAACCATGACTTTGTAGAGAAAAATAAATCTTAAACTAATCAGCCGGCATCAATCATATCAATTTAAACAAGCAGCTACAACATTGTCGACTAAAAGGGGTTTCAATTAACCAACATCAAATATAATAACACCAATTATCAGCACCTTGGTATGGTTAATCCGGATTTAAAACATGTATAAAACACTGCTTAATTACCAACAAAATCTCTTCAATTGCACTAATATAGCAGACTGCCTATATTAACGAGATTACTACTAAATCAATTCATACAAAATCCATAAACGAACTAAGCTACCAGGCTGAAAATAAACTAAGATGAGGAAGAAATTACGTTCTTCGGGTGCAGCGAAGTGGGGTTTCGAGTCTTTGATCCACCTCGAACACTATCAAATCCGAGCTTGCGACACTCGGATTCACAGCAATAACAAGGCAAACGAATATAAATTGGGATCTAATATTTTGACCCGATTAAAATGAGACTACGATTTGCTAAAGAAACTGATTTTTTATGGATATTTTGAGGCGGCTGATGAACTAGTATTGCTTAAGTGATTTTGCCACTAAAAAAAAAAAACTTGTTTCTTGCCTTAGGGGGCTTTGGAGTTCAAGAACTGCTTTCGTGAGGCGATTTTGGGGGTTCCAGCACCTGTCTCAGTGATTTCAAGCCGCCCCTATTTATAGGGTTTTGGCTTGTTTGAAAAAGGAGAGAGGAGCGGGGAAGGGAAGTGCGGAGGTGGGGAACAGAAAGAGGTGGGAGACAGAGAGAGGAAACAGGGAAAAGTGGGAGCGGCGGAAAAGAGGGAGAGACGAAGAAGGAGAAGGGGAAGGGGGGTGCGGCGGTGAGGTGAGGGAAATGAGGGAAAATGAGAAGGGAACCGCTAGGGTTCCCTTCTTTTGAACGGGATTGGGCTTCCGGGTCGAGTAATGTTAAAACGGGTATGGGCTGGTCTGTTTGAGTAGTGGGCTGAAAATGTTGGGCTGGGTATTGAAAAATGTGGATTGGTCCGAAAATTGGGTTGGTCTCACAAATTAGGCTTTAGCCCAAAATAGTTTTAGGATTTAATTATGGACTGAATTGATACGGACTAAAATATGTAATTATTAGTGCTCGGATAAAATTATATGACCGTGCAATAATATTTACAAAATCCACAGTAAATAAACACTATTATTTAATTATGCAAAGTTAAATGTGATGCGTGTGCGTAAGCTGGTAAAATGCTGAAATGATAAAAAAAAAAATTGTGAATAATAATAATAATAATAATAATAATAATAATAATAATGATTGATAAATGATAACGAGGATGGCTAGTAACTGTAATAGAATAATGAAGCGCCGGTATTGATAAGAGTCTAATAATTATAGTAAAAAAAAAATATATAAATATATATATATTTTTTTTAATTTTCTAAAAATATTAGAAGTGTAAATAGGTATTTTGGAGGAGAGGTGGGACAAAATTGGGTGTCAACAACTTGTCCCTCTTTGTCCGATAATGATGAAAGAATTTTCGGGCAAAGACGTTGAATTAGTAGCCTATTTTGTCCCGGCTAAAGGATTGTGGAGGACTAAGGGTAAAGAAAATCACGGCCGAACTCTGGTCTTTGAATCGCCTACATATCTCGGGTTGCACGAGAATCAGGCCGCGTGTAGTTCTGGGAAGACTACGACACCTATGACTGGCAACTCACGATTTGATGCGAATCTTCGCAAAAAATATTGTCCCAGTGTCGAATTATGATGACACTGGGTATTGTGATAGAACCCTGAAAATTGATTGTGCTGGAATAAGAACGGGAAATTTGAATTTGGAGCCGAGTGTTCGAGGTAGATCTTTGACCCTTGTCGAGAAGTCTGCTTGTCCTTCCCGACGTATTGCCCCAGTTCGCTGCCGAAGAAATAGTTCCACGTTGCGCTAAAGCTCCTGCGAAACTAAAAACTAGATGAAAATAGTCAGTAAGAATAAATATTGAAATACAGCGATGCAAGTGCGGTGCAATGCGGCTGCGAGCATATGCAGGGCATTAATAAAATAATAACAAGACAAGGCAGGTGCGGTGCGGTGCGATGTCTTATGCAGAAATTTAAAAAGGGCGGTGCATGACCCATGTGATATATGAAAGTCGGTGTTCAGCCTTATGCAGAAATTTTAAAAGGGTGGTGCATGGCCCAGGCAATATATGAAAGCGATGCGAAGGGCGGTGCGCAGCCCATGCATCATATGAAAGGCGGTGCATGGCCTTATGCTGAAATTTAAAAGGGCGGTGCATGGCCCAGGCAATATGAAAGCGATGCGAAGGGCGGTGCATGGCCCATGTGATATATGAAAGTCGGTGTTCAGCCTTATGCAGAAATTTTAAAAGGGTGGTGCATGGCCCAGGCAATATATGAAAGCGATGCGAAGGGCGGTGCGCAGCCCATGCATCATATGAAAGGCGGTGCATGGCCTTATGCTGAAATTTAAAAGGGCGGTGCATGGCCCAGGCAATATGAAAGCGATGCGAAGAGCGGTGCGCAGCTCATGCATCATATGAAAGGCGGTGCATGGCCTTATGCAGAAATTTAAAAGGGCGGTGCATGGCCCAGTAAATATGAAAACGTGCGAAGGGCGGTGCGCAGCCCATGCATCATATGAAAGGCGGTGCATGGCCTTATGCAGAAATTTAAAAGGGCGGTGCATGGCCCAGTAAATATGAAAGCGATGCAAAGGGCGGTGCGTAGCCCATGCATCATATGAAAGGCGGTGCATGGCCTTATGCAGAAATTTAAAAGGGCGGTGCATGGCCCAGTAAATATATGAAAGTGATGCAAAGGGCGGTGCGCAGCCCATGCATCATATGAAAGGCGGTGCATGGCCTTATGCAGAAATTTAAAAGGGCGGTGCATGGCCCAGTAAATATGAAAGCGATGCGAAGAGCGGTGCGCAGCTCATGCATCATATGAAAGGCGGTGCATGGCCTTATGCAGAAATTTAAAAGGGCGGTGCATGGCCCAGTAAATATGAAAACGTGCGAAGGGCGGTGCGCAGCCCATGCATCATATGAAAGGCGGTGCATGGCCTTATGCTGAAATTTAAAAGGGCGGTGCATGGCCCAGGCAATATAAAAGCGATGCGAAGAGCGGTGCGCAGCTCATGCATCATATGAAAGGCGGTGCATGGCCTTAGGCAGAAATTTAAAAGGGCGGTGCATGGCCCAGTAAATATGAAAGCGGTGCGCAGCTCATGCATCATATGAAAGGCGGTGCATGGCCTTATGCAGAAATTTAAAAGGGCGGTGCATGGCCCAGTAAATATGAAAGCGATGCGAAGAGCGGTGCGCAGCTCATGCATCATATGAAAGGCGGTGCATGGCCTTATGCTGAAATTTAAAAGGGCGGTGCATTGCCCAGGCAATATAAAAGCGATGCGAAGAGCGGTGCGCAGCTCATGCATCATATGAAAGGCGGTGCATGGCCTTATGCTGAAATTTAAAAGGGCGGTGCATGGCCCAGGCAATATAAAAGCGATGCGAAGAGCGGTGCGCAGCTCATGCATCATATGAAAGGCGGTGCATGGCCTTAGGCAGAAATTTAAAAGGGCGGTGCATGGCCCAGTAAATATGAAAGCGATGCGAAGAGCGGTGCGCAGCTCATGCATCATATGAAAGGCGGTGCATGGCCTTATGCAGAAATTTAAAAGGGCGGTGCATGGCCCAGTAAATATGAAAGCGATGCGAAGGGCGGTGCGCAGCCCATGCATCATATGAAAGGCGGTGCATGGCCTTATGCAGAAATTTAAAAGGGCGGTGCATGGCCCAGTAAATATATGAAAAGCGATGCGAAGGGCGGTGCGCAGCCCATGCATCATATGAAAAACGGTGATTAATGCAGGTGCAGTGCAATGCGGCTGTAAGCACACAGCAGTGGCAAAAAATAAAAGCAATGTATTCGAAAGCAATACAAAATATTTGTGCGTTGATATATATTTGAAGAAAATAATTTGCAAGATTAGCTTATGGTGATCGCCGAAAGTTATTTATATTTGAAGACATAATTGATAGAAGAATGCTCAAACCGTTTGACGCGCCATCATTTCAAGGTCGTGCCTATTTCGCTCCTGCAACTTGGCAACCTGCATCCAAAGAAAATTTGTAAGTTTGGGGAGGGGGTTGATTCGCAGTTGACTTGGGGATCTGGCTCTTGCGCTTCGTGCCTCCAGCTTCGTATGAACTTGTAACCTCCGCTCATTTTAAGTCTTGGCCGACTAGTAAACAGTCTGATTAGAATCACATTATTTCGAAAAAATAGACATAGTAAACTATATGTATGGTGATAAATAATTTTGCTGAACTCGGAACTGTGACACATTGTGAAACAAAGCGAATGCCCCTTTTCCGAAGTTTTCTTCTGCCCGACGACTCTGTCGAACAATATTCTCCCGAGTCTGTCGATGTTGTCTTACGGTGATCCCTTTTTAAAAAAAATTGTCCCAGTTTCTGGTGCAAGGGATGTTGATCTTTTCAAAATGGCGAGACCGAGCCTACATAGGCTGCCTACGTATCCCACTAGGGGAATCAGGTCGAGCGTAGTTCAAATTACAAGCGGAAATAAAATTGAGAATTTTGAAGTGATGTGACCGAGGCCTATGTGGGCCGCCTACGTATCCCCCATGGGAATCAGGTCAGGCGTAGTTCATAATTACAAGCAGAAATAAAATTGGAATTTTGAAGTGATGTGACCGAGGCCTATGCGGGCCGCCTACGTATCCCCCATGGGAATCAGGTCAGGCGTAGTTCATAATACAAAAAGGATATTGAGGTTTTGTGAGAATGTGACCGAGGCCTATGCGGGCCGCCTACGTATCCCCCATGGGAATCAGGTCAGGCGTAGTTCATAATACAAGAAAAAAATAAAATTCGAGAGAAATTCTATCTTAAAGACCTAACCCGATATAGGTTTGTCATGCGTCCCGCTAAGGGAGAGTAGTGCTATTACATGGAAAAGTGTTGAAGAATATTTCATGCAAATAAAAGAAGGTTTCTAAATATAATATCTCTTGACGGCATCTGCGTTGATAGCTTTCGGCCAAATTTCGCCATCCATTTCTGCTAGGATTAATGCTCCTTCCCGTCAATACCCGATGAACCATATAAGGTCCCTGCCAGTTAGGTGCAAATTTTCCTTTGGCTTCATCTTGACATGGGAATATGCGTTTCAGTACCAATTGCCCTGTTTTGAATTGCCTCGGTCTTACCTTCTTGTTGAAAGCTTTGGCCATTCTATTCTGATAAAGCTGTCCATGGCAAACAGCATTCAATCTCTTTCCGTCAATGAGCATCAATTGTTCGTATCGATTCTGCATCCACTTAGCGTCACTTAACTCAGCTTCTTGGATGATTCTCAAAGATGGTATTTCTACCTCAGCAGGTAACACCGCCTCTGTTCCATAGAGCCAAAAGATAGGGTGCTGCCCCCGTTGAAGTTCTCACAGTAGTGCGATAACCGAGGAGAGCTAACGGCAGTTTTTCGTGCCAATGCCTGTAATTATCGATCATCTTTCTCAGTATTCTTTTGATGTTTTTGTTGGCTGCTTCGACTGCCCCATTCATCTGAGGGCGATAAGGAGTGGAATTGCGATGAGTAATCTTAAATGTCTCGCAAATCTCCCGCATTAGATCACTGTTAAGATTAGCTCCATTATCTGTTATAATTGACTCTGGGATTCCGAATCGGCAAATAATGTTGCTCCGAACGAAATCTGCTACCACTTTCTTTGTTACCGACTTGTGCGAAGATGCTTCCACCCACTTTGTGAAATAATCAATGGCTACCAAAATGAACCTGTGTCCATTCGACGCGGCTGGCTCGATAGGACCAATGACATCCATACCCCAAGCTGCGAAAGGCCACGGAGAACTTGTCACATTTAATTCATTTGGCGGAACCCGAATCAAATCACCATGAATCTGACATCGATGACATTTCTGCACGAAACGGATACAATCTGATTCCATAGTCATCCAGAAATAGCCTGCGCGAAGGATTTTCTTGGCCAGATTAAAGCCATTCATATGAGGCCCACATGTACCGCCATGCACTTCTTCAATCAACCGAGCCGCTTCTTTAGCATCAACACATCTTAATAATCCTAAATCTGGAGTCCTCCTATACAGGATTTCTCCACTTAGGAAGAAATGGTTTGCTAATCTCCGAAGCGTTTTCTTCTGAACACTGGTTATGCCTTCCGGATAGTCTTCTGTCTTAAGATATTTGTTAATGTCATAGTACCAAGGTTCTCCATCAGGCTCTTCGTCCACATAGAAGCAATATGCCTGTTGATCGTGCACATTTATCTTGATAGGATCTATGCGATTCTTGTCCGGGTGCTGAATCATAGAGGACAGAGTGGCCAAAGCATCAGCGAACTCGTTCTAGTGTCCTTGGAACGTGTTTGAATTCCACCCTGATGAATCTCTTACATAAATCTTTCACGCAATGCAAGTATGGCAGTATTTTCCCGTTCTTAGTGGTCCATTCGCCTCGCACTTGATGAACCAGTAAGTCTGAATCGCCTATAACCAAAAGTTCCTGTATATGCATATCAGCGGCCATTCTGAGGCCAAGAATACAAGCCTCATATTCTGCCATATTATTGGTACACGGGAACTTGATTTTGGCTGAAATGGGATAGTGCTGTCCTGACTCTGAAATCAAAACTGCTCCAATGCCGACCCCTTTAGCATTTGCCGCCCCATCGAAAAACAGTCTCCACCCTGGGTACTCTTCTGCGATATCTTCCCCGATGAACAACACTTCTTCATCCGGGAAATAGGTTTTAAGGGGTATGTATTCCTCGCCCACAGGATTTTCTGCAAGATGATCAGCTATCGCCTGCCCTTTGACAGCCTTTTGAGTAACATACACAATATCAAACTCGCTCAACAACATTTGCCACTTAGCTAGCTTCCCCGTAGGCATAGGCTTCTGGAAGATGTACTTGAGTGGGTCCATCCTTGAGATGAGGTAAGTAGTATATGCAGACAAATAATGTCTCAACTTCTGTGCAACCCAAGTCAAAGCACAACAGGTGCGTTCCAATAACGTATACCGTGCCTCGTAAGGTGTGAACTTTTTGCTCAAGTAATATATTGCTCGCTCTTTCCTTCCTGTTTTCGTCATGTTGACCTAATACACATCCAAACGCGTTCTCCGATACGGACAAATACAATAGCAAAGGTCTTCCAGCTTCTGGAGGCACCAAAACAGGCGGGCTAGACAAATATTCTTTGATTTTGTCAAAGGCTCTTTGGCAATCTTCAGTCCATTTGGTAGGAGCGTCCTTCCTCAATAACTTAATTATTGGTTCGCATATCACCGTTGATTGCGCTATAAATCGATTGATGTAGTTGAGACGCCCGAGGAAACTCATCACATCTTTCCGACTCTTTGGGGCAGGCAACTCCTGAATGGCCTTTATCTTCGAGGGGTCTAACTCTATGCCCCTTCTGCTCACAATAAAACCCAACAACTTCCCTGCAGGAACACCGAATGCACATTTTGCGGGGTTCAACTTCAGATTGTATCGCCTCAACCTGTCGAAGAACTTTCTCAAATCCGTCAGATGGTCTGAGCTATTTCGCGACTTGATGATGATATCATCCACATAGACTTCAATCTCTTTATGGATCATATCATGGAAGATGGTGGTCATGGCTCTCATGTACGTGGCCCCTGCGTTTTTGAGCCCGAAAGGCATCACCCGATAATAATACACCCCCCAAGGTGTGATGAATGCTGTTTTCTCTGCATCTTCCTCGTCCATCAGGATTTGGTGATATCCCGCGTAGCAGTCAACAAAAGACTGCAACTCATGCTTTGCACAATTATCAATGAGCATATGGATATTTGGAAGGGGAAAGTCATCTTTCGGACTGGCTCTGTTGAGATCCCGATAATCTACGCATACCCTAACCTTGCCATCCTTCTTTGGCACGGGAACGATATTGGCTAGCCAAGTGGGGTACATCGTAGTTCGAATGACCTTGGCATCAAACTGCTTGGAGATCTCTTCCTTGATTTTTAAGCTCAAGTCTGATTTAATGTTTCTTTTCTTTTGCTTTATCGGAGGACAGGATGGATCAAGAGACAACTTATGCGAAACAATGTCAGTGCTCAATCCGGGCATATCATCGTAAGACCAAGCGAACACATCTATATATTCCTTCAGGAGTTTGATCAATTCTTCTCTCTGCGACGGGGTCAAATGGACACTGATTCTCACTTCCATAATGATTTTTGAATTACTTAAATTTATAATTTCCGTTTCATCCAAATTTGGTTTCGGCTTATTTTCAAAATACTCAAAATCCTTAGTTAATCCCTCGGGTTGCATATCCCCTTCATATTCTTCAGAATCTTGCTCGGCATTTCCTATGGGCTTGCTTGTTTCATTATGTGTCACATTCACAGTATTGGCAGATTTGTTAATTTGATTGCTGAAAAATAAAAGAAAATTAATTAAGCAAAGATGAAAAAAATATAAATAAAAGCATGGCTTGAAAATTGCATTTGAACTTCAAAGTTTAGAGGCAAAAATAACAAAAGCATAGACACGATTCAGGCCTCAATTTCAAATCGTGTCTGTTTCATCAAATGCTGAATACAATTAGTCTACCAAGACTCCCGGAGAAACGGGGGCGGGTTACAAATCCAATTGTTCAAACGACATCCTGGCTCTGCATCCCGGATAGTCGGGTCTTCAGAATACCCATCCGAAACTATACTGCATTCAGTTTCTTCTTCGGTGATGAATAAGTGTTTAAAACTTTCCAGGAGTTTGTCTTCAAGCGTTTCCTCTGGTGCTTGGGCAGCGGAAGCCTTAAGAAATGACTGATTCAGGCAAGGAACAGGCTTTGGCAAGGGAATGTCACTTCTTCTTTTGAGACTAGCCGAAGCAATCTCTTCGGGGGTGGGCTCATATCCGAGACCGAAAGTATGCTTGTGCCCGGGCAGTTGAATTGGTTCCACAATTCCATTCAAGTTCGGACCAAGTCCTTGACCGGGTCGGAAGCCATTCTTCAGCATCTCCCACGCCACCATCATAAGTACTTGTGGCAATTCCATTCTTTTCGCTTGAGCAGTGCACACATTCTCCTTAATATGAAAAACCGATCCGTCTAGCCTTTCCACACTTTGAATAGGAGGAATTGAACATTCCGGGTATAAAGAATTGTTGCCTTCTCCATGGATCACTATTTCTTGGTGATTCCACACAAACTTCAGGCTCTGATGCAAAGTGGAAGGAACCGCGCCAGCCATGTGGATCCATGGTCTCCCAATCAGCAGGTTGTAACAAGTAGATATGTCCATCACTTGGAACTTCACAATGAACTCCACAGGCCCAATCTCCAGAAACAAATCGATCTCTCCAACAACATCTCTTTGGGCTCCGTCAAATCCTTGGACACTGACTTGACTGTCACGGAGTTTCCCGACATCTATCCCTAATGCTCGTAGAGTGGCAACAGGACATATATTCACAGCAGAGCCTCCGTCGACCAATACTTTGGAGATGAACTTATCCCTGCATTTGATGGTGATGTTCAATGCTTTGTTATGCCCCAAACCTTCAGGTGGCAACTCGTTGTTATGAAAAGAGACCCGGTGGGCCTCAAGGATCTCCCCTACCATAGCCGATAATTTCTCACTGGAAGTCTCGGCCGGAACGTAGGCTTCGTTCAGTATTTTCACTAGAGCGCTCCTATGAGCTTCAGAACTCATCAATAATGCGAATAAGGAAATCTGAGCTGGCGTTTTCTTCAATTGTTCTACAACAGAATATTCCTTCGTTGGCATTTTCCTCCAGAATTCTTCGACTTCAGCTTCTGTAACGGCCTTCTTCGGACCATTTTCCTTGCTTGACGCCCCTCGTGCTATCTCTTCGGGGGCATAGCACCGTCCAGACCTAGTCATTCCGGTGGCAACGGCTTCCACGACTACTCTTCCTTTCCCTTTGTCTCTTTCACCAGATTGATAATCCCAGGGGACTGCTTTGGTGTTGCGAGGAGGTGTTGGGGCAACAAAAGCTGTGATCCTGGGCCTTGGGGTGAGTACTTCGAATGGGGCCCTCTTTTGAACCGTGATTATTGGAGCAACACAAGCCGATGATTCAACCTCCTCCCTTTCTTTAATTGGCACGATAGTCCCCTCCAGATTGCAATCTTCATCAAGGGTGATCATGTGCACATTTGCATCGCCGTGATTCGGCAGCGGATTGTCGTTTATGTTCGGGGGAGCTTCCTTAAGCTGTATGACCCCTTCCTTGATCAACGTCTCAACTCTATCCTTGAGAGCAAAGCAGCTTCCGGTATCATGCCCTGCAATTCCCGAATGATATGCACAATTTTTAGTCCCGTCATACCATCCCGGGATGGGATCAGGAGTTCTTCCTTGAATCGGTTGGAGTATCCCTGCCATTTTTAGCCTCTCGTACAGTTGGGCTAAAGGCTCGGCTAATGGTGTGTAAGTTTTGGTTGGTCTTCTTTCGACATTTGGGCGTGGTCTAGGGGTGTTTTGTGGGCGGTTTGGTGAATGGTACTGGGGTTGCGTTGCGTAGGTTGGACGGTGTTGTGGTGGGTTTTGGTAGGAAGGTGACCGGGGTGAGTAATATGTTGGTTGAGTATGATAGACCGGAAGGGGGGTAGGTGGGGGTTGGTAATAAGGCTGAGGTATTTGGGTGTACTGGCTGTAGTGCGAGGGCTGGGGTGAAGAATATTGGCGGGTTGATTTTGGGGTGGGTCTTTGATCTTGGATGGCCATGACCGGGGATACTCCGTCTCTCTTCTTCTTAGCAGGGTCCGCCTGAATGACCTTACTTGTGGCCTGCAAGGCCGCAAGATTTGTAACTCTTCCTGTTTTTATCCCTTCTTCTATGAAGTCCCCCATCCTGATGACTTCAGCAAAATTCTGCCCAATGACACTTAACATTCTCTCATAATATGTGGGGTCCTTTAGAGATTGTACGAAAAGCATCGTCATTTCACTCTCTGCCATTGGAGGCTGGACTTTTGCCGCCTCTGCTCTCCAACGCATAGCGTATTCCCGGAAAGTTTCTGTTGATTTTCTCTCCAGCTTCATCAAATAAAACCGGTCCGGGATAGTCTCAGTGTTGAACCTGAATCTGTCCATGAATTCCTGGGCCATATCTCCCCAACTGTGCCACCTCTGCGGGTCTTGGTATGTGTACCAATCGAGTGCCTCTCCAGTTAAGCTCCTTATAAACAGTTTCATTCTGATAGCTTGATTTTTACCCACTCCGACAAGCTTATCGCAATATGATCTCAAATGAGCCCGAGGGTTTCCCTTCCCGTCGAACATGTCAAACTTCGGCACCTTATATCCAGCAGGTAACTCAATGTCCGGGTGAATGCACAGATCTTCATATTCAAGTCCTTCGCATCCCCTGTTGGTTTGGATGTTCCTGACTGCTTCCCTCAGACTGCGAAGCTCTTTTGCCACATCTTCGTCCGCCCTTGCCCTAACTTCCCTTTCCAACTCTTCATATGGGTCAACTTCTGGATGTTGCAAGGCCTGTGCCTGGGTAGTGAAAGGATGAGCTTCTGCCGCATACTGTGTGTTATGGCTGGCAATATGCGCCAATGGTGTATGGTGAACTGCTTGGTAGTTTTGGGTATGTGGGTTAATTTGGGTAACTGCAGGTTGAGGAATGTAAGGAGTAGCGAAAGGTTGTGAATTGGTTTGTTGGAAGTTAATTTGCTGGAGGTTGGCTTGTTGCTGGTCATTTGGTTGTGAAGTAGTTTGTTGTATGTTGGCTTGTTGCGGGATGGTTTGTTGTTGGATAGTTTGTTGCGGGATGGTTGGTTGCGGGTGGATCTGGTGTGGAATGGTTTGTTGTGGATTTGACTGTTGTGAGGCGGATTGTTGGTTAGTTTGTTGGGGGTTGGAGGTATTTGGATGGACTGTGTAAAGTGGAGGGTTTGAGGGAGAAGGTTGTGGAGCGGGTGAATCGACAGGCGAAAAGGATGGTGGAATTGTTGTGTTTGTTCTTTGCTCAGGGTGAGGGGCGTTCGAAGTGATGGACAGATTGGTGAGATTCCGCAATCGCTCAATTTCGGTCTGCATATTGGCCATTTGCTGCAACAATTGGGCAATGAGTTCATCATTTCCCCCTCCTGAAGCCTCAGGTTCCTCTCTTGGAAGAGTGACGAGTCCCAAGCCAGTCTGTTCGGATGCCCCTGAATCATTCATATTGCCGGATGTTCGTGCTTTTGATCTCGTGAAGTATGGGTGGTCTGCCAGTTCACAGTCAACGCGAATCAACCTCTGGGGGATAGTAAAAAATAAACCTTTTAAGAATGAAGAAAGTTGTGTTAGTATGATGGAAATTTAGCAGATAATGTTGAAATAAGCACATGTTGCATAGCAAATAAGCACATATTGCGTAGCAAACATACATTGAATAGCAAACAAAACATATTGCAAACAAACATATATTGAATAGCAAACAAAACATATCGGAAGGAAATCAATGCGTCCTATTATGCAAGGGACCTTTTGTGCCAAAGGTAGGCCTAGCGTGGATTTGAAGGATAACATATGTAGTCATGTGTCATTCCAGTGTGCTATTAATTGAAAGCCCAAAACGAATACAATCCCAATGCAAAAGAAATTATTACAATCGCTATTGAACAAGTTAACTAAAATGAAGATGGCCCTTCGTCGCTCTTGAACCTCTTGGTTGCCCGAATTGACTGATCGATCTTTCGGCGATTCTGGGCAAGGTATGACATAGCTAGAACACCCCCTGTTTTGATGCCTTCTTTGATACAAGTATCGCCCTGTTCAGCCAGAAGTGTATCCAACTCTTGCATACTTTGCTCGTAACTAAGTGTTTGCTGCTTCCAATTCTCTGCTTCCCTTTCCTTTTCCTTAAGTTGCGCATGATGCTCGGCTTCAGAAACAAGACTTTTCTTACGCAATTGTCGGAGTAATATGCATGCTTCGGCTTCCCCATCCTTAATCCGATCTTTCAAACTAACACCGGGTTTGATTGATTCCTCCAAATCAGCGGCCAGCCATTCCACATAGTTGTCCTTGCACCCAGCTTGGTATCTATTTGGCTCAACTGAATCTGTTTTTGTGGTCTCTTTCAATTTCCACATGCGAATAACCTCTTTTGCAAAAGGAATTTTCCCTTCTTTGTAGTCAACACAGTAATGATTCATATCTGCCACTAAAGGTATGTTTTGCTTCCTCCCTGATTGTCTCAAAACTCTCAGCGGGGCGTAAGGCTGCAAACCTCGAAGTCCTATCAAGACCAAAAATGGTACGATCTTCGTTCGAAACACCAAAACCTCAGACGGAAACCAACTGAACATCCATTGCATCGAGTCATCGTTCAAATGGCTAAGAAATTCTACCCACTCTTTCACACACTTTGGTTTCTCAAATGATTTTGCTGTCAAGATAGCGCCTGGAACATGACCCAGAATGTGATTCTCACCCGTCGGCTTCTGGAATGCTAGACCCCCGTTGACTTTCTGAAGATGTTCCATCAGCCAAATTTGCAGAAGCAAGTTGCATCCTTCAAAATGCTTATACCCGCGCTTACAACGCCCTAATGCTCGGTAGATATCTGCCACGACCATAGGGACCAGAGTGTAGTGTTTCCCGTCGATGCCACCAAAAAGAGCCTTAGTTACAATAACAAGATGGGTGTGAATGTCTTTTGTGGTTCCTTTAGGAAATACTATAGTCCCTAAAAAACATACTGCGAAAGCGAAGCACCGTTTCTGCTTCCAAGAGTCATATGAGAAGAATTCATCCTGATGATCGACGAAACTCCTTTGATAACCGAATCTGTGATACAAATACTCGAGTGGTATCATAGACTTCTGCAAACATTCCACACCTTTACCCTCTCTGAACCCGAAGCTGTCAGCAAATTCTTTTGGTAAAGGTTGCCTCGGAATAATCATGCCACAATTTTGCCATTTTCTTGGTTTACGTAATAATGCCACATTTTCTATATAGCCTCCTATTTCCTCTAACAACGGAGTCATCTCAATGTTGCCAAATCTAAACACGACCCTCTTTTCATCCCAAAACACAGTTGCAGCCTCGATGATGTCTCTGCAGGGCTGGATATCCATCAAAGACGGTAAGTGTCCCAATGCTCCACGTACAACCCACTGTCCGTAATCCCCCAAATCAACCCACCATGCTGTTAGTTGGGAAGGGACGCTCAAAACCATGCTGAATCTCGGGTAGGCATTGTGTTGACTCATGGTTACCTGTGTTCACAAATGGTTAGTTCTACCTAAATAGCACATGGTCCACGTAACGCACATTCATCCTTCAAATCAATGCACATAACGTGATAACCGTCGCTCGGGGTCGTAGACCCACCTGGACATTTTGGAAGAGGTTGACTAATGGACTTAATACACCCTGGGTATTAAGCCTCCTAGGTTCGTGCATGCCCTTAAAGGGTTTTGTCTTAGCTCTATCTTAGGCTGACTAGGAGTTGTTTTCCTATGACGCAAGGCTCCCCCAAGCGGACAACTTAGGAGTGGAAAGTCCGTGGCCGTCGACTGCACCGCTGATCGACTAAATCCACTAGACCAATCCAACTAAAGGGGTAATTTAGTAGTGCACGGGCGCAAACTGCGAAGCCGCTTTAAGTGTGTGAATATGTGTGAGTTTTCCAGGAGTGGAAGAAATATGAGCGGAATGCCAATTTAAGGAAAGCAATAACATACATATTACATAGAAAATTTACATAATAAAACAATCACTTAAGAACATAAAAGAAAAAAGAAAAAAAAGCAACAATAAAGGCAAAAATAAAGAAAACAACCAGACATCCAATAAATTTAATTATTAACCTAAGTTGTTATGGTTAAGAACCTAAAAATCCCCAGCAGAGTCGCCAAGCTGTTATACCCCCTTTTAACTGGGTTAGAGCGGAGTATAACATATTGGAGATTCCTATATTGCTTGTTTTAAGGAGTCGCCACCTAATTAATTTAACGATGAATTAGGACATCTAAATGTTAACTAAGGTAAAGTTAAAACTAAACCTCCGTTAATAGTCTGCTTAACCAGTGTGATTCTAGGTAAGGGTTCTATATTATCCTAAAGGGAAGGGATTAGGCATCCTTTAGAATCCGTTAACTTACGGTTATCCGACTAAACTTAGGTTAATTAATCAATGTTGGATATAGTATTTAAATTCTAAAAGAAAGCTTGTGCAAATAAGATTTATAAAAAATATAACAATTTATGCAAAAGAGGATTTTAAAATGTTTATTTTTTTTATATAAAGAAAGAAGATTTCAAGTAATAAGGTTGTTAAAGAAAAAATGAGACTAGTAATTTGTATAAGGGGGAATTTTAGAATGCTATTTGAAATAAAAATTTATGAATGTTGCTAGGGCTCCGAAATAAAATGCTAATAAAACCTATAGAAGAGAATATAATAATTTATATAAAAGGAGATTTCAAATGCCATGAGATTTATAAATACTGTTTAAAGTTTTAAATAAAAGTGCTATTTAGAACGCATTTTGTAGAAGATGTAATGATTCGCATAAAGGAAACTTTAAATGTCGTTTAGAAATAAAATTATAAATATTGCAAAGATTTTAAAATAATGATGCTGTTAAAATAAGACGCATAAGTAAAAGAAAAAGTGGGTTTGTGCAGTTTCCTTTAACAAATAAACTGAAATGCCGGGATATTTTTAGGAGTAGAAAAAAAGATACTGAAGTGCCGAGATATTGATTGATATATATAGTTGCGCCTTTTTGCAAATCTGTTATTCCGAATGAAATAATATTAGACATCATAAATAATTTTAACACAAAAGAAGAGAAATAAACTCGTAGGATTGATTATTAGTCTTCTTTAAGCTAACTACCCATTGCTAAACTATCTATACTAATTCTCAATAGTTCAACTAAGCTAAGGAAGAGCAGAAAAATATGAAAGCGTTAGTCAAATAATACATACAAGTTAAAGGCATAAAATAAGCAAAGGCATAAATAAAATAAGTGGGCTCGGCCCATTTTGAGATTGTTGTTATACTGTTGGGCTTCGGCCCAGCAGTCCCCTTGGATCTGGGCCACTGCTGGGCTTCGGCCCAGCAAATTTTATTATTGGGGGCTGCTGCTGCCGTATACATGGGCCCAGGCCCAAATATTCTGTTTCCTTTGCTGCGAACAGGCCTGATGAGAAAATGACTCGAGAATATTGCGTTCGGCTTTTAGCCCAACACCGAATGCGGGAGGAGAATCAATCCCTCGGACTCATATATGGCAGTCATGCAGAAAAAATGAGAGGAGAAAAAGTTAGTACACAATCAGTGAGATGTAATAACTATGTGAAATACAACTCAGTCAAACCAGCAGATTGCGTATATTATATGTATTTCTTAAGGTATATCATACTGCAAACAGAAAATCAGTGTTCCAAATTTTGGCAAATATGCATGCGGTGACAATTAAGTTCAAGAAAGGACTATCATGGACTTGAGCATTCAAAGATTTAAGTATAAGTGGGTGAACAAAATTAACAGGACAGAATTGAAACTAAAAAAAAAGGGAAGGTTTAAAATAAAGTATTTTTTTTTTTGGTCTTATTTAACTGAAGCTGATCGAAGCAAGGAAGAAGATCATCGTGGATATAATACCAGTAGTGTGAAACCAAACAGGGGAGGGACAGCAGGATCTGTCACCACAACAAGCTGAGTAGAAAGGCAAAGAGACCACTATTATGACTAAACACACTGATCCACAACCAAACCTGTATTTAGACTTAAGAAACTATTTAATAATACCCTATCTATGAGGACACAGAATACTCAAACATCAGCAAATTTCAACCTGTTGACATACTTGAGACATCATTTCAAGACATACAAAAAAAAAGCACTAAAAAATGGGTAACATACAGCAGTCAACACACAGATTTGCACACTGGATACACATTTAATCATTTTAGATGGAGAATTTTGTATGTGTGGCATAGGCAGAGTTTAAAAGAGATGCACTAGAAATACACAACGCGTATTGAACCTAAACATGGCAGATTTGTGGTACAAAGCAACCACTGAATTCAGGAGGAGTACTTATAATATTCAGACACATTTTAGTCCACATTTTTTCATATTAACAAGACAAACACTAGTGGCTACATCAGATATCACCCCTGCCAATAGCTCATGATTCATCTCTAAGAAACAGATTTTCAGTCCAATGGTACCGATTCTAAATTCAGTCAACGTAATGCATTATTTGAACACAAGATTTGATATATCATGGCATAACAAAGAAAACAGCAGCCAAGGTGAAAGAGAACAGGCGAGTTACAACATGTTTGAAGGGGAGAAGCTATGCAAAATTCATTCAATGGTATATGATGACATATCTAGAACAGGGAGAGTGATAAATCATAAACAGTAATGCAAAATTCAAGAAGTAAAACAGGACAAGGATGAAGTTTGATATTCATGATCAATAAGATATCCAAAATGAGATGCAATGCCACAGAATTCCCAAGGGAGAAACTAACTATGCAAGCTACTAAGAATGAACTCTCAATATAGAATTCAGGTGATCCAAAAAAAAAAAAAAAATCAAACTCAAGGTGTTGATGGTCATGTCAAACCAGATTCAAATGCTATGATTATATAATGGTCACATACGAGTTAAATTGAGAAGCACAGAATCATATTATGTCATCAAGACAGTAATTTAGATAGATACAGTTGAATATGAAGTTACTAGACATGTATTATACACTTGGATAACTACAGACAATTATGTGGTGAGTCATGGAGCATGGATATATTATTAACAAGTGATAAAGTATAGAGACTAAAGAAGGATTCCAATAGTGCATAATAAACATGGAGTCAAGTATGCAATTGTTCCATTAAGACAACATGACAATTGAGTAAGCAAGCATGTGAAGAGCAGTCATGCTTTTATAAAGGAAAGACACATCAAGGCATGGTTTACTAAGTCACCATCAATGCTAGTTAGAGTTGTTTTTCATGGCACACTTGCAATAGTTCAAATTAGGCGGGTTCACATGGGTTAGCAGTCAAGATTGGTCAGGGTGACTCAACAATCATCTATGATTCAAAATTAGGCAGACTTATACTGATACTGTTCCATATCAACCAAAGCAAACATTCATGACTTAGGCCTTTACTACTGGTGTGAGATTCTTATTAATAGCTAATCACATTTAATCTGGACAACAATAGTAATGCAAGCTCTAAAATCAGACCAGAGGTTCATATGGCATCAGTCGCATTCAAATAAGGGAAAACTATAATGACATATGAAGTTAACAGCATATCATAAAGCTTATGCTCAACACTCACCATATCCAATCTTAAAGCAGATAGATATATCAGTATGGGCTAGCAAAATTGCAAAGTTGTAGTTAATGCCAATCATGTTCAACTCATGATAGTCGATTATGACAATATGAACTAGTATGAACTTCAAACCAACATTTTTCAACATTGATCATATTCTACTTTAACAAACAGTTATGGCAAGGTAAGCTAGAGGGAATTACAGCTAACCAGACCAGCAACTATTATCTAGCGTTAATCGAATTCGACTTAAAGTAAGGATGTGGTAAACTAACCTAAGTCTCATACTAGCCATTCAACATTAATGCTAGCAGCTTCAACAAACAACCATGACTTTGTAGAGAAAAATAAATCTTAAACTAATCAGCCGGCATCAATCATATCAATTTAAACAAGCAGCTACAACATTGTCGACTAAAAGGGGTTTCAATTAACCAACATCAAATATAATAACACCAATTATCAGCACCTTGGTATGGTTAATCCGGATTTAAAACATGTATAAAACACTGCTTAATTACTAACAAAATCTCTTCAATTGCACTAATATAGCAGACTGCCTATATTAACGAGATTACTACTAAATCAATTCATACAAAATCCATAAACGAACTAAGCTACCAGGCTGAAAATAAACTAAGACGAGGAAGAAATTACCTTCTTCGGGTGCAGCGAAGTGGGGTTTCGAGTCTTTGATCCACCTCGAACACTATCAAATCCGAGCTTGCGACACTCGGATTCACAGCAATAACAAGGCAAACGAATATAAATTGGGATCTAATATTTTGACCCGATTAAAATGAGACTACGATTTGCTAAAGAAACTGATTTTTTATGGATATTTTGAGGCGGCTGATGAACTAGTATTGCTTAAGTGATTTTGCCACTAAAAAAAAAAAACTTGTTTCTTGCCTTAGGGGGTTTTGGAGTTCAAGAACTGCTTTCGTGAGGCGATTTTGGGGGTTCCAGCACCTGTCTCAGTGATTTCAAGTCGCCCCTATTTATAGGGTTTTGGCTTCTTTGAAAAAGGAGAGAGGAGCGGGGAAGGGAAGTGCGGAGGTGGGGAACAGAAAGAGGTGGGAGACAGAGAGAGGAAACAGGGAAAAGTGGGAGCGGCGGAAAAGAGGGAGAGACGAAGAAGGAGAAGGGGAAGGGGGGTGCGGCGGTGAGGTGAGGGAAATGAGGGAAAATGAGAAGGGAACCGCTAGGGTTCCCTTCTTTTGAACAGGATTGGGCTTCCGGGTCGGGTAATGTTAAAACGGGTATGGGCTGGTCTGTTTGAGTAGTGGGCTGAAAATGTTGGGCTGGGTATTGAAAAATGTGGATTGGTCCGAAAATTGGGTTGGTCTCACAAATTAGGCTTTAGCCCAAAATAGTTTTAGGATTTAATTATGGACTGAATTGATACGGACTAAAATATGTAATTATTAGTGCTCGGATAAAATTATATGACCGTGCAATAATATTTACAAAATCCACAGTAAATAAACACTATTATTTAATTATGCAAAGTTAAATGTGATGCGTGTGCGTAAGCTGGTAAAATGCTGAAATGATAAAAAAAAATTGTGAATTATAATAATAATAATAATAATAATAATAATAATAATAATAATAATAATAATAATAATAATAATAATAATGATTGATAAATGATAACGAGGATGGCTAGTAACTGTAATAGAATAATGAAGCGCCGGTATTGATAAGAGTCTAATAATTATAGTAAAAAAAAAATATATAAATATATATATATATATTTTTAATTTTCTAAAAATATTAGAAGCGTAAATAGGTATTTTGGAGGAGAGGTGGGACAAAATTGGGTGTCAACACCGTGTATAGTCGGAACAATGAGAAATATTCATAAAGGCGTATCGATTAATAAAAGTACAAATGAGAGGATAAATATAAAAATAAGTGAAAAAATAAAACTACAATTCAATAAAGTTAATGAGATAAGCAAATTTGATTTATCTTTTAGTTTCAGTAGTCTCAATAAAAAACGAAAAACTCACCTAATAGAAAAGGTAATTTCAAACTAGAGACTGAAGTTGAAATATGTAATTGAGAATGAAGGAGTACTTACCACTCAGAGGCGGATGTAGTTGTGTGGTGCCGGGTTCATACGAATCCAGTACTTTCTGAAGCATAAATTCATACATAAAAATCAACTAAAATTGCAATACGTAGTAAATATGAACCCATGATTTTAAATATCAAATGAGTTGAATGTTAAGAATCTTAACTATTGAGTCCATAAGCTAAAACCTTGGATTCGGTTTTGTTACCACAAAAGGCAGAGCTAGAGTATAGCTTATAGGTTCGACCGAGGGCAGTAACTTTGGTCCATTATCTGTAAAAAAAATCATTGAATATGTACAATTATTAATTTAGAATCCAATAACTTAAAAAGGACTAGAACAACTTTTGGCAACTTGCAGAAATAGGATATTGGTCTTAATTCAGTTACTGAAAAACTAAACTGTGCAAATTTTTCTTGACAATATTTTACAAGTAAAGTTATTTTTTTTAATTGACCTCTAAATAAATTTCATGGATATGTATCATCAATAAAATAACAAAATAAAACAAAAGTTGTCTTAAAGCAAAAAGGAAAATAAAAGTCACCTGAAGAGCCAACTATCAAACAAGAAAAATAAAGAGAACAAATTAGAAAAATCTCGATAGCTGAGTTTCCAATGCTTGAACACTGGTGACGACATCGGCAAGGCTATATCGGACTTCAGCCAAGGTTAAATGCTAGCTTCTCTGCTTTTGATTCACTTTTCACATCTCAAACTCTCATGAGATGCCATGAAAATCATTGCCATGGAGTTGAGTCTCTGAGAAAGTTAGATCTTGTCCCTTCGGGTAAAGTTTTTCTTTTCCCTTTTCTTTATTTTTGGACAGCTTTTGTTTTTGTGTGTGTGTGTGTGTTTTTTTTTTTTTTTTTTGGAATTTTAATCAATAGAATGCCCATCTTGAACATTTTTTTTTTTTTAAATAATAGCGATAAATGCTCAAGAAAGTTCATTCATTTAGACCTTATGCAATTTCTGGCCCTTATGGTATGTAGATTTCATTGTGCAACTAGTTCCAGCGTACGTGCGTTGCACGTGCATACCACATGAATTAATAGTAAAATTTTATTTGGCGTTAAAATGAATTCAACTTTCACTTAAATGAAAAACTTTAGTGTTATTAAATATAACCAAAATACTCGAATCGTACTTCACCTCTTGATAATTATTATTAATAAAATAACAAAACAAAACAAAAGTTGTCTTAAAGCCAAAAAGAAAACAAAAGTAACTAAAGAGCCGACCATCATCCAAGAAAAATCAAGAGACCAAATTAGAAAGTTCTCGATAGCTGATATCCGGATGCTTGAGTGCCGGCGACGACACTGACGAGGCTAGATCGGACTTCACCCAAGGTTAAATGCTACCTTCTCTGCTT
>NW_026843539.1:0-26658 GCF_019175385.1 Lycium barbarum
TAGACTTAAAATGAACTATGACAATTCATGCCCCAGAAAAGGAGACTTATTAGCTCGAGGCCAAAGTTCAGGGTATGTTGGCATATCGTAAAGATTACGAAAGGACGTAGAAATAAATTAACAACGAGTGTACTATGAGGTAGATATAGGGAGAAAATATAGAAGATACCTGGAGAGGTCAAAAAATATAAAAAGGACAACCCGAAACGGCACCATGTGAGGTTCGGTATGGCAGGAAGTGCAAATTACCGATCGGTTAGTTCGATGTCGACGAAACTAAGTTAATTGACCCAGGTATAATCCAGCAGGCAGTTAATAAAAAAGGACCCATTCAGAAACGGTTACGGGCAGCCCAGAGTCGACGGGAATCATATGTCGAAAAATCGACGTCGACACGTAGAGTTCTAGGTTGGCGAATGACTATTCCTGAAGACGTCACCTATGGAAGGTTTAAGACTCGGCAGGAAGGGAAAGCTCAATCCGAGATATAGTAGACCTTATCAAATTGTCCGTAGTATTGGCAAAGTCACCCATGAGTCAGAGTTACCACCGAATTAGAAGCGGTACATCCAGTCTTCCACGTGCCTATGCTTCACAAATGTGTTGGTGACCCTTCCCAAGTGTTTCATATAAAGGACAGAGAAGCTATCCTATAAGGAATAGTCTGTGTCCATAACGGATGGTCAGATGAGAAAGTTATATAACAAGGATGTGGTCTCTATTAAGGTATCGCGACAAAACAATAATAGAGGGGAGACGACCTGGGAAGCCGGAAGAAGAGATGAAGAGGAAGTATTCCTAATTATCTCCTACGCCTACAAGCAATCTAAGCTTCTAAGACGGGTATGTTAAATGACGGTATGTGACTACCACAAAGGAAACCTCCTCGAAGTATTATAATACCCATTAGACTAATTCAACATTCGAGGACGAATGTTCTAAAGGGGGGGAGGATGTTATATCCCGCATTTTGTACATTCAGATAATTCCAGATAATTGCGGGAAGTTAAGAGCAAGGCAATATGTTTGATCTTGTTTGGTACATAAGTTGTTTATAAAAAATTTTGATGTGGAAATATTAAGAATGGCTAGGGGTAGAAAGGGAAATTCACAAGATGACTCATAGAAATATGGAGGAAGGCTAAGGGCAAATTTGGAATTTGGAAAATAAATTTTCATGAATTGCAAGACAAAAAAAAAAGTGGGCTTGAATTAATAGGCCATATGGCCGTCCAACATGAAGTGGGCCAAGGCCACATGGGAGCCCAATATTAATTCATAAAAGATGACTAAGAGGGCACATTTTTCATCTCAACACTTAGAATATTCAAGAGACTTGGAGAAGAGAAAAACAAAGGGCCATATTCGGCCATAGCAAGGAGAAATTGAAGCCTTCAACTTTGATCCAAATTTTTTTTTTCTTCTAGTATTCCTACTAATTTGAAGGTCCTCTTTAACGTGGTATAAATGTTGGAGCAAGTAGACCCCTCTTTGTTGCAAGTTCATAACCATAGCCAAAGTAAGAAGTTAAGGGAAAAAGGTAAGGATTAATCCTCTTCTTATATGTTATGGATGATTATGTATGTTGTAGTAGGTAAAAGTGGATGAAATTCATGAAAATATGGATATATGTTGTGGCCGTGTGGTTGTTGTATGGTATGGAAGAGAATGAATCAATTTTTCTTAAGTATTTTGGTTGTTGTTGAAATGGAATCTATGATGGAAATGAAAGATTAATGATTCTAGTTGAAGTTGTAAGTGTTGGAGAGTTGTTTAGAAGCTAACGTGATGTTAAAAGCCATTTCTTGTATTTATGGAAAACAATGTTGTTAGTGTGTTAATTGTTGGTGTAGTTCATGAATTTGAAGGAAGGAAATGTGTTGTTATTGTTCTTGTTGCATTTGGAAGGTTTCGGATGAAGTAGAGTATTGGTTGAATTTTTTTGAATATTGTACGGATTGTTTGAAGTATTCTTGAATATTGTTTGAATGGTTACGGATTAGTACTTGAATATGTAAGCAATTATGAATTGAACGTAAATGAAACGCCGTCGAAGTTTGTAGAAAGAAGTTGCTAACGTTAGTATGCTTTTTGAATTGCTTGTGGATATTGTTAGAATAACTGTTGGTATTGTTGTTGATAATTTGGCCGAGTTGAATTCTCGGATTTGTTGTTGTATTTTTGGCCGAGTTGAATTCTCGGGGTTGTTGTATTTACAGGGGAGATGCTGCCGAAATATCTGTAAATAAAGTGTTGGTTTAGAATTGGACTCTTAAGTGTTATGGCTAATGTTTGGTATGTACGAATATTGTTGTAGATCTTGCGAAGCCAAAGACTTAAGTTCGGATTAGGCTTACCCTTTCTTTCTTTTGGCATGATCCTTATGAAACGAGCAAATGACGTATAAGTATGATTTCAAAGAAGTTCCTATTCTTAGAGCCACTAGGATGGCTAACGTTCTTGATTTCCATAAGTTACTTCATATGGTTTGATGCGTATCTATGATGTCCGAAGATCTATGTGATATGTTTCCGAATGGCATTCGAGAAATAATTGATATGACTAATGTCTTGATTTTTAAATGATAGCATGTTCGATTATTCCATTGAGTCTTTGATATACTTTGACACGTACATATGGTTCCAAAAGCTCTATTTGATTTGATCCATAACGATGTTTGGAAGGTACCTAAATGATTGTTACTTTGATTTTCCAAAAATGGCTTCTGAAACGTTCGTAGAAGGTTCTGTACTTCAAACGCTCATAACTTTCTTATACTAAGTCGGATTGACCCGAAACTTGTTTCTGAGCCTTCAGGTGTCGATAAGTATACTTGTCCATCGAGTCTTGATTTATATGCATAATAGTTTCTCACTACTCTGCTCGTGCACGCCTCAATGCATCTTTCACTGAGTCCCGGGCCAGGATATGTTATCGTGCGTATTCCACGCATTGTTCACCGAGTCCCTCATTAGAGGGCCGGGTACGGTATATGTATATGATGATATGATGAGATGATGATATGTTACGGCGGCTAGGAGGGCATATGATGATTTTATTCACCGAGTCCCTCACTAGAGGGCCGGGTACGGTATGTATATATGTATATGCATGATGACATGATAGCATGCCTGATATGATGACATGACTTCATTCACCGAGCCCCTCACTAGAGGGTCGGGTACGGTATATATATGATATATGATGTTGACATGCATAGTCTATTCACCGAGTCCCTCACTAGAGGGCCGGGTACGGTATACACATATGTTCATTGTGACGTGATGACATGATTTTATTCACCGAGTCCCATAATGGGCCAGGTACGCTATGTGGTATTGGTATGTTTGGTTTTTGTCTCGTACTGTACAGGTACAGCGGTTTCTTTATTATCATACTTGACTTTTGAAATCTCTACTTCTGTTATGATCTGTTCAGTTGCATTTCATGCCTTACATACTCAGTACATATTCCGTACTGACCCCCTCTTCTTCGGGGGCTGCGTTTCATGCCCGCGGTACAGACGTTCACGTGAGTGACCTGACAGCTTAGGCTATCCATTCTGCTGCTTTGGAGTGCTCCCTTGTTCTGGAGCCGACATTTTTTGTACAGACTCTTTCGTGGTATATATGTATGTATTTATTCAGGGGTACAGCGGGGCCCTGTCCCGTCATATGATTCTGTTGTGTTTGTTAGAGCTTGTAGACATGTATGTAGGTCATGGGTCGTTATGTTCAGTTATGTCTGTGTGGTTTGCGTCTAAGCGGCTCCAGTTGCTATGACAGCCTTAAGGCTTGTGCGTATGTATATGTATGTATATGTTTTTGGGCGATATGTTTTACGACAGCCTTGGTGGCTTCTGTATGATATGTTTGTTATATGCGACCGCTTAAGACGACATCTGCTCTTAGTATCTGTATAAATTAATGTATGTTGAATATGGATAAGTCGTTGGGATGCCGATTTGGTAATGTGAGTATGTATGGGTGTCCAGCCCGGGCACTAGTCCACGGCCTACGGGGTTGGGTCGTGACAGGTACTAATTATGATTAAGTGGATAAGTGTGGATGGTTGGCTGCCACATGGCGTTAATGGGGTAAAAAGGGGTTATTAAGTGGATATGTATAAGTCAAGAACATAGTTTTTGTTGATGGACACGTGTAAAGGAAAAATGAGTCATTACACTACACTTAATATTCATCCTTACCCAAACAAATTACAAAGAATCCAAAACACAAATGTATGACACCATTTTTGATAGCCAACGTCCCAAGAACATAAAATGTGCACAAAGAATAAGTAATTTTAGTAGTTGATTTTCGAATATGGAAGCGGGGGTTTTAGCTACAAAATGTGGTATGCCATCGAGGACTTTTCGTGAGAGATCGGATAGACCAGTTGCTATTTCCAGGAGATTAGCTTTCCCTAGAGTTATGAAAGCTTTGAGGAAGGAAATCACGGTAAGAATTATCCGCTCCTTAGTTGTATTTGATTTATCCAAGTCATATCTACATTGCTAGACGAAAGAATTACGAAAATTATATCCGAAATCGGATAAATTGTTGTTGTCATCATATGGGCTGTCTTGGAGGTGATTTAAGAATGGATTTGATTCTATTTGGATATGTATTTGTTGATATTGTTATTGGTATTGTGATTGATATTTTGGCTAAATTGTGGGAATTGATGAAATAAACACGAACTTGAGAACAAAATCGTCATTTGCAAAGAGTTGAGTTTGTGGGCTGTTTTCTTGTCATAATCATATGATATAAGGATAGAATTTGTAAGTAAATGACTTCCTATCTTGTTGAGAATGTTATTAAGTTAAGAAAGGAGCATACAAAAGGTGACATGGGTTGTACATATCCTACTTCGACCTTGACGATCATTATAAAGTATTATGAAGTAATTATGAATATACACGTGGTGTTGTTGAGATATATTTCGTTATTTTGGCTGTTATTGTGATATATGGAATTCGGAGATACTAGTAATATTGGGGAGATTGCTACCTGTTTTCATTTTAGGATCAAGTTATCAATTGAT
The DNA here is from genome assembly GCF_019175385.1 of Lycium barbarum. Classification (NCBI taxonomy): domain Eukaryota; kingdom Viridiplantae; phylum Streptophyta; class Magnoliopsida; order Solanales; family Solanaceae; genus Lycium; species Lycium barbarum. Next base: position 5,050 of record NW_026843539.1, read on the forward strand.
ATATACGATATACGAAAGCCATCTAAAGTCATACATGTATTTCCTTGTTATAGGATTAGCATCAGCATTACGACGAGTTCGTTTTGGGTTTATATTGGCAACTTAAGGTATGTAAAGCTAACCCTTCCTTCTATTTCGCATGATCTTTATGAAACAAACATATGACGTATATATGACTCCAAAGAAGCTCCTATTCTTAGAGCCACTAGGATGGCTAATGTCCTTGATTCCCAGAACTTACTTTATTATGTCTTGATACGTATCTATGATTTCTGAAGTTCTATTTGATATACTCCATAGTGACATTCAAAGGATACTTGATATGACTATTGTCTTGATTTCCAAATGATAGTTCGTTTGAATATTCTATTGAGTCTCAAATATAACTTAGTTTGCATATGGTTGCTCACTACTCTGCTCATGCATGCCTCAATATATCTTTCACCGAGTCCCGGGCCGGGTATGTTATCATGCACAGTTTCACTACATTATTCACCGAGTCCCTCACTAGGGGGCCGGGTACATTATATGATGATATGATGATGTGATGATACGATGATATGATTATGGCACCGAGTCCCATGATGGGCCGGGTACGGTATACGTGTACACGACTTTATTCACCGAGTCCCTTACTAGAGGGCCGGGTACGGTATATGTATATGATGATACGATGATATGATAATATGATTTTATTCACTGAGTCCCATAATGGGCCGGGTACGGTATATGATAATGATATGCATGATTTTGTTTCGTAAGGCATAGGTACCGTGATTTCTTGATTATCATACCGGTCCCTTGGACTCTCCACTTCAGTTATGATCTTCCTTAATGTATTTCATGCTTTATATACTCAGTACATATCTCGTACTGACCCCCTTTCTTTGGGGGGGGGGGGGGGGGGAGGGGCTGCATTTCATGCCCACAAGTGCAGATACTCGATTTGGTGATCCTGCAGCTTAGGACTTCTACTCAGCTGTCTTGGAGTGCTCCATTGTCCCGGAGCCTAGACTTTTGGTACAGATCTTATGATGTATATTTATGTTATCCAGGGGTACGGCGGGGCACTGTCCCGTCATATGTCACTGTTGATACTCTTAGAGGTCTGTAGACATATATGTGGGTTGTGTATAGATGTTGTTCAGTTGTGTCTATATGACTTATTTTGGGACGTTCCCGTACGGAATGGCAGCCTTGTCGGCTTGCGTATATATGTTTTGGGATGTTGTATGTAGTGGAAGCCTTGTCGGCTTGCGTATATATATTTGGGACGTTCCCATACGTTATGGCAGCTTTGTCGGCTCGTGTATTATGTCATCTTTTGATTGGTTGTGACTCCTCAGGAGGCAGGTTACCTTGATATATATATATATACGTGACGTTTGGAGATAATGTTTTGTTTCCACAAGCTTCCATATTGTGTTTAGATTCGGTTTGACTATATCTAACAGGTACGTATACGAGTGTTCGGCTCGAGCACTAGTCACGGCCTACGGGGTTGGGTCATGACAATGGATATGGGTGAATGGAAGCGAATTGAGAAGTATAGACAATGTGGATGAATAAAGATTATTATTATGATATTGTGAATGTATTATTGATGTTTGAGAGTTGATATACGATATGGAGGAATGTCGTATAAATAAAGGAGATGCTGTCCAATTTTCTCTAGCTTTCGTCATGTATGCTAGCTGTCGATTTCTAATGATAGTATGACTTTAATGAAGGTAGAAACGCGAGCGTTGAAGGAGAATTTGCAAGCGGTAAATAGTTGGACGGAAAGGTATGTAAGGCTAACCCTTCTTTCATAAGGCATGGTTCTTTGGCCAATCATCTAAATCTTCTATAAGCCTATGATATCCTCCAAATGACTCTATCTTCAAAAGCTACTAAGCTTATGATTCTCGATATGTTACGATTGTGCTAAGTTCCTCATGTGACGAATAATCCCATAAGGGTAGATGTAATGTACGACGATAATGATATTAACAATCATAGCAATGACAATAACGTTGACGATGATGATAGTGATGTTAATAGTATAGATGCTTATGAGCTATTATGTATATGTAACTATGTATGACTATTATAGAACCCCGAGCTTATAAGGCCGGGTAGAATATGTATATAATTATGTAACGTGCGCACACCTTTGTAGATGGTACGGATAACCCTGAAGCCCTTGTAGGGCTAGGTATGTGTAACCTTGATCCTTGGTTGGCCAAGTATGTATGAAACACCGAACCTTCATGGTCGGGCATGCTATGTAAATGTTATGTATATGCTATGGATATGCATATGATATAGATATGGGTATGAATACGAATATGTATATGAACATGATTATGGATACGAAATGTAAATGGGTACGGATATGAATACGGACACGGATACGGATGTATGTGCACGACCTCGCAATAGAAATGATAGTCCCTATGACACGCAAGTAAGTGCTTATGACGACGATGCTACTATCTCCCATCTTATGCTATTTCTCATGTTGCTTTTTATGTTTTCCATATGGATATTGATCATGCTTTACATACTCAGTACATTCTTCGTACTGATGTCCTTTTGTTTGTGGACGTTGCGTCATGCTCGGCTGGTACCCAGGGAGATAGACATGATCCATAGCTACATTCTTAGGGACTACATAGCGGAGCTCCATTTCATTCGGAGCTATTGCTTTTGGTATTAATTCTTTTGTGTACATAATTATGGGCATAGCGGGGTCCTGTCTCGCCTATATAATATGACATACTCTCCTTAGAGGCTCGTAGACATGTGCATGTGGTTAGATGTGTTCGGCCTTGACGGCCTATATTTTGTATATCATTTTATCAGCCTTGTCGGCTTATGTACATTGATATGGCATAGATGCCAATGTTGATATGGAGGTATTGTTGTCCAATGGGACTAGTATGATTGATGAATAGGAATGTATGATAAGGGGTGCCCGGGTGGGCTAGCACCGAGTACCCGTCGCGGCCCTCCGGTTGGGTCGTGACAAACTCCTTCTTCATTATTTTGCATGGCTGATGAGGTGTCAGAGTTTGGGTTAACCAGCACATCAATTAACGTGGAAGCAGAGGGTTTATGGGTAAGGGACTGATTAGGAAGACAAGTGTCCGTAGTGGTTTCGGATGATACCGCCTGCTCATCATCTAAGGCTGAGAAAGTGTTGGAAACTGGTAAAGTGTTATCCATGGTGGTTTTTCTAGGTATATGAGCTGGACCAATAGGGACTTGTTGACTTTTCAACAATACATTTTCGTCCATATTGCTGAAATTATTATTATGAACATTGTTGTTACTATTATTTTTCCTAATATTATCAACGTTATGAAATTTTTTATTTTTGTAAGTAAGCATTTGGGTTGTGAGATACTTACCTGTGTTGGCATCGAACAACTTTACATTTATACCTGAATCAGCTGCAGGACATGGCGTAGAGGGTACTTTTTTGGGGCTTGATCATCGACAGCTCGAAAAGGGGATTTTTTGCCACTCCTCTGAGCTAGTCAGTTCCTTCTCCTTGGCATTAGGAGTATTGTGAGAGTGATTTGAGGAGTTGACTATCAAGGAGCATTGTCCAGCAGTATGACCCAATTTTCCACAATTAGTACACAAAAAAATTTCACCTTCGTATAAGATTTGTTGCCGATGAGATCCAATGTAGATGTGTGTCAGGACAGGTTTATCAATAGGGAGTTCCACAGACAAACGAGCGTATCGACCCCATAAGGTAGAGGATGTACAGGCATCAATTTTTATGAGGCGCCCTATCTTGTATCCAGTCTTTGCAAGAACAATGGCATCATAAAACTCTGTTAGGAGTTGTGGAAGTCTAACCCAAATTGCCGTAAACAACTATTTTGCTTGAGTGGCAACGAAATTGGGTTGCCATCGTTGAACGGAGAGGAAATGGTTAAAAATGAACCAAGGCCCATTAAGTATGGCTTTTGCCATATTTTCTTCTTTTGTAAATTTGATAATAAAATAGTCCGCCCCTAGATCTATAAGAGGAAAGGACTCTGTTGGTTGCCATAGATCGTAGATTTTCCTTTTCAATACATCATGTTGTAGTTTCTTTCCCTGAAGCTTGACGATGAGTGAGTATTTCCAGGGTCGATTCATCCGTTCCTTATCTTCCATGGTAAGATTAATTTGAAAATCCGTAATAATTCCATCCATATTTTCACTGATCGGAGGATGGGTGGTGGAAACTTCCATGGGAGAAGGTGTATCTGATTGTATGGTTAGTGGTAAACTCTGGGATAAGGCAACGTCTTCATTGGAAGAGATTAAATTTTCCATGAAAGTGGGGTTTAGACTTTGCTTGGATTCGAGCACAGCATTTAATTTGAGGTTAGGCGGTTTCGGCCGGATATGATCATCTGACTCCTCCTTGGTCATTGCGTAGGATGGTGTAGTGAATTTATTGTCGGTGAAGGATTAAAGTATTCTATTACCTTTCTAGAGAGAAGTTGGAGAATTATAGTTTAGAGAGAGAACTTTGATACATTCTAACTAATTACTAATTAACAATTGCTAACTATTTATTCTTCTAACTACAATTAAAGTAATAACGAACTAATTCATTTAACACGAAATTGTATTAACTTAATAATTAATTAACACATAAAAGTAGATAACTAATTAGCACATTAACTATTAACAGAGGATAAATAATTTGACAAATAAATAAATTAATAATTACATAGTTAACAAACAATACAAAATTAATTTTCTAATTAAAAAATTAACACAGAATAAAAAATTAAATAACAAGAATTTTTTTTAAGCAAAAAAAAAAAAAAGACGAACAAGAACGAAAAAATTATTTTTGAAATTAAGAAAAAAGGGGGAAGACAAAAATTATTTTGAAAATTGAGACTAATAAACCATACTTATGTTTAGTATTATCATTTATTAAACAATGTAATAGAAAATTTCATAGCAAAATAAATCGATTGAAGGTAACTAGGGTTTCAAATAGAGTTGTACGTCGCTTTTTTTCCAAAATCCAAGCTTCGAATCTTGTTCCTTGACTTGAATACACCTAGAATCTTGACTTTCAGGATGACATTTGAAGCGAAAAAGTCGTTTGTGGAATGTGGGACCTCGGATATTTCTCTTTAATTGCGTTTTGGTTTTTTTTTTTTTTTTTTAATTTGAATAGGGGACCAGTGGGGAATAAACACGATGGGTGGGTTTAGTTGCTCCTTTAACACAACAAATTGTTGTTGCGCTAAAGGAGTTAATCATGCCATTACGGTTAACTCCTTTAACACAACTATTTGTTGTGTTACAGGTAGTATGGTAAGTTTTTTTTGGGGGTGGGGGGTATTTGTGTTCATTTTATTTTTTTGTGGGTCATTTACGTTCCGGACTCAAATTTTTGAAGTTGGAGTTGTGTTTGGTTATAGTTTTTGCAAAAAAATATTTGGTTGTTTGAATGTATTGAAAGTGAAAAAAAGTTAAAATATAATGTTATAAAACTAAATAATTGCAAACAAGAAAAGCTTTAGAGAAAGGGGAGAAACTTTATATTTCACTTCTTGTTTTTGGTGTGTATAATAGAAGAAAACACTTATTTACAGGAGAAAAACTTCTTGTCCTCCAAGTAATATAAGTTGGACATACGTATACTCATATATATTTACAATATAAAATGGACATACATGTACTCATATATTTTATAACACTCTCCCTTGGATGTCCACTAATAGATAATTGCCTCGTTAAAATCACATGGGAAAAATTCTAGTGAAGGAAAAAGAGTACACATCTCCGGGAATACGCATTAATAGCTACCTCATTAAAAACCTTGCGAGGAAAACCCAATGGGAAGACAAAACCTCAGCTTAGGGAAAAAGGGCACATCGCGTATTATCCTCCCCCTAATGAAAACATTACTTAATGTCTCGGAAACGACACATTTCAATCTTGTATATCAGTTTCTCAAATGTTGAAGTTGGAATTGCCTTAGTGAACATATTGCTAAATTATCACTGGAGCGAACTTGTTGAACATCTATTTCACCCTTCTTTTGAAGATCATGAGTAAAAAAGAATTTTGATGAAATGTGGTTTGTTCAGTCTCCTTTAATATATCCTCCTCTTAGTTGAGAAATGCATGCAGCATTCTCTTCGTACAATGTTGTTGGAATATCCCCTTCAAAAGTAAGACCACATGTCTTCTGGATGTGTTGAGTTATTGACCTTAATCAAACGCATTCTCGACTTGCTTCATGAATGGCTATTATCTCTACATGATTTGAAGAAGTAGCAAGCATAGTTTGTTTCGCTGAACGACATGATATGGTTGTACCTCCACATGTAAATAAATAACCTGTTTGAGATCGACTTTTATGTGGATCAGACAAATATCCTGCATCTGCATAACCAAACTAGTTGTGAGTTGGACTCATTAAATAAAATAATCCCATGTCAATGGTTCCTTTTAAGGTATCTGAATATATGCTTAACACTGTTCCAGTGTCTTCTTGTTGGGAAAGAACTAAATCTTGCTAATAAGCTTACAGAAAAAGCTATACCTGGTTTAGAATTATTGGCAAGATATTGTAATGTCCAAATTGCACTAAGATATGGTATTTCAGTAGCAACAAGCTCTTCATCATATTCACAAGGTCGAAATGGATCTTTACTAATATTAAGTGACATCACAACCCTCGGGGTACTCAAGGGATGCGCTCTATCCATGTAAAACTCTTCAAAATATTTTCAGTATATGTTGATTGATGGACAAATATTCCATTAGTAAAATGTTCTATCTATAGACCAAGGCAAAATTTTGTCTTTCCAAGATCTTTCATTTCACATTCCTATTTCAAACATTCTATTGTCTTTGGAAGCTCTTCAGGAGTTCCAATGATATTCAAATCATCAACATATACAACTATTATGACAAATTCTGATCCAGACCTTTTCATAAAGACACAAGGGCAGATTGGGTCATTTTGTACCCTTCTTTCAATAGGTATTCACTAAGGCGATTATACCACATGTGCTCTGATTGTTTTAATCCGTATAAAGATTTCTGAAGCTTTATTGAACAAGCTTCCCGAGAATCTTTATATGCTTCAGGCAGTTTGAATCCTTCAGGGATTTGTATAAAATATCGTTGTCCAATGAGCCATATAAATAAGCCATGACAACATCCATCATATGCATATCAAATTTTTCATGAACTGCCAGATATATAAGATACCTGAAGGTAATTGCATCAACAACAGGAGAATATGTCGCCACATAATCAATGTGAGGCCTTTGCAAAAATCCTTGTGCCACAAGTCGTGCTTTATATCTTACGACTTCACCTTTTTCATTTTGTTTTCGCACAGACACCCATTTGTACTTTATAGGATCCGGCTTATGGAAGACAGGGATTCAAACAACAAACACACAGAATTAAAGATAGAGTAGAAATCAAGGGATGAGAAGTGAAGAAATTGGGATGAGAATAGAGGGATAAAAGCAAGACCCACCTAGGTTTGGATTTATGGACAAACTTGGATATATTAAATCCAAACCCTTCCAATCGAATTCAACCTAAGGAACTTATTCTATTTGAAACCAAATTAGAGACAATCAATTGAATCCACAAATAACAACTCTAATATGAAATCAACTGAAAAATGTTCAATAGTCAACAATGGAATCCACCATGCTTAACTATCACTAATCACTAACCTAAACTACTAAGCTAAACAAACTCAATCCAAAGAGTAATCTCAATACATAATTCATCCAATCTAAGTAATGAAATAAACTAAGTAGAGTATTTATACTACTAGGCTAAAGAGTACTAGACTAACTATTACAAAAAAAAACCCTTAATAAAGTAAGGGCCTTGTTTGGTAGTCTTCTTTAGGAATAATGGCTTGAATTGCAAAAAAAGCCTCTTGCATAGCTAGCCACCATCGTGCTACGCCATATTATCTTCGCTCCACACGACCAAGCAATCATCCATATGTCATATGCTTGATTTGGCTCATGTGTGCTCCTCGGGATCGCATCATCCTTCCCTTCTTCAAAAGGATTTGTCCTTGAATCCGTACCTTGCAAAATGTAGAAGAGAATGAGTACATACCCTCTCACAAAACAAATAAGGTAATCATCATAAGGCAAATGATAATACCTAAAGTAAGCATAGCATGAAACCAACACACTAAATGGCTCACTTTTATGATATAACCAAGCATCATATGGATCTAGAAAGAACATGTATCCAAATAATGCCAAAGACACTTGGCTATTCATGACAATGGAATGAAGGGGTAAATCAAAGGACCCAATGCACCTAGGAAAACAATCATACATGTTCTCCTGGTCCTAACAATCAAACAGCACATATCTTCCCATAATTATAGAAATAAGTGATCTCCCTCACGGCTAAGTGCAACATCACAAACAAGCCCAACCCAAGTCAAGGGTCTAATCATCAAACTAGCCTACCTTAAGAAAGGAATCACTAAAAATTCAACACCGGGGTCAAATACGAAGGTATCACAAACACTATTTTGCTCACATTCCCCATGCATGCTGTCAAAACCCGACTAGGGGCCATGACGGGTACCCGGGGCTAACCACCGAGCACCGCTCATTCTATTACTTATCATACTCATTAAGCGTTCATTCATCAAATTCATACTCAAACCATAGGAAAACTCCTTTTTTTTCATTTGGAAATACAATTGCTTTTGTATACATAAGCCCTTTGGCTATTAAAATAATATACAATAATAACATCGTGAGACCATGCTACCCACAGATACGTATCTACGAGCCTCTACTAGAGTACTAGAAATATGGACGGGACAGGACCCCGTCATTCTCAAAACATATATGTACAAAAAATAGTGAATCAAGAGAATTCGTACTCACATTAGCTAATCGATTATATGAACGTGCTTACTAAAGCTAGAGAAAATTGGGCAGCATTTCCTTTGTTTATATAACCTTCCCCATATTGTATATCAACTCCCAAACATTTGTAATAACGTTCACAATATCATAACCAACAATTGTCATTCATTTACATTACCCTCATTTGACAATTCCACTTCAATCCATCATAATCATGGTCATAGTATACCAGTACGTTTTCTCACATATAATTCTTACCCTATGTCCTTAATATCATTTATAACATAACCATATCACAACACATCAAGAATCATGACTCAATTCAAGCTGTCACTCAAAATGACACTATTCTCACATTCATGACCCATTTTTCTATATTCTTCTACAATCCAATTGTTTCAACTTTCAAATACCTTAGATAGTGTAGGAATGAACCTTGGGTGCAAACACTTCACTTGAGAAAAACCCTAGTTTCACCTTCACTTGGATTCCTTGTCTTGGATGAATTTTGATGGGTTTCTCACACTTGATTCACTTAATTTGATGTAGTTAATCACGAATATCTCTTGAATTCTTGTGGGAGAAATGTTCTAGAGAGTTCTAGAGAGAAGGGGTGTGAAAAGGGAAATGAAATGAAATGAACTTGGTCCGTTATTAAATACACAAAATCTGTCCCGACCAGTTTCTACAGACCAACATACGGTCCGTATAAATTATACTGACCGTATGTCTGGCCATAGATTTGGTCCAGAGAGGGATGCTAATCTGGGCTGATTATACGGTTGAACATACGACCAGTATGTTTGGCCGTACAATGCCCAGCTTTTCCGAACTCTTTCTCGTCGACTCGTTTGATCTCCAATCCTTATGGAACCTTTTTGACACTTGTTTAACACCTTCTTAACAATATAAGGGACGTTATAGCTCTTCTCCTAAACATCATTAAATCATCATTAATTCGTTACTCATAAATCCTTTCCGATACATAACGTATACCTTGTCTTTCTTGGCAAACTTTCTTCTCTTATTCGAATGTCTTTGAAATCTCATTTAGAATAATCAAATGTTATCTCTTACTTATGAAAACATCGTATACATCGCACCCTTTTTCAGTCTATTCACTGTGCATGAACGGAAACTTTTTCGAGGTGTAACATTCTTCCCCCCTTAGGAACATTCATCCTCAAATGTTAAGCTATTCGGGATTCTACGAAAATTTCACCATATATTTTTCCTTCAACTGACCCGGAGTATCATGATCACACTATTCTTTCTTAGCTCTTACTCCTCTTTTTTAGTACCCACTTGGTTTCAATGGCGACGTACAAATACTTGCAAGTTATATAATCGTTCTTGCGTGATTCGTGTACATACACATCTATATATATACATGTATCCATATCCGTATCCGTATTCATAATCGTACTTATTTACATATCGTATCCATAGTCATATTCATATACATATCATTTACATAGCAGACCCGACCACGAAGGTTCGGCGTTTCGCGTACCCGACCATGGCTAGGCTCGGTGATTATATATACCTAAACTCTTTTGTCTATCTGTAGTAACTTATCTCGTCATGCTCTCTTCCTTCCTTTATTTTCCCTTGATTATCATATCTTATGGTCTACTATAGAAAACCTTAGGTCTCTTTCTTAATTGTCACTTATAAATAGCAATGTCATTAACAATGACTCTACCATCAATGCCCTTGTCTCCATTCTAGTATAGCATCCCTATCTTTTACAATATCCCTTGAGTTATTTGCTCTCAATGTTACGTGGTTCAAGGTCTTCGCGAATGATTTCCAGTACAGTCTCAAATGCCTGTTTAATTTATGTTTTGTTTACTTACTAGTCATTAGAATCATTTATGCGCAACTCTCAGTCCTTGTTTTAAAGTCTATATCTGTCACATCTTAGGGTCCATTGTTCCAATCTCTACACTTGTATTCCCTTTACTCGCTTCCCCCTTTAAGGATTTTACTTATACCCTTCTCAAATCCGTTGCCTTACCTTCAAATCTTGAATTCATATATCCCTTACTATACTACTTCTTATTCATGTCGTTTCCCATAATTTATAGCTACGATAATTCATGTGTGAAGTCTTAACATATTCATCTTGCAGTTTTGTAATCAAGTAATACAACCGACATAGCAATCCGAACAAGGATGTATTTTACTTAGCTCATCTGGTAGTTATGAGTCAATGTCTAAATCCACTCCAATTAACAACTTCTTGCCCCATAGGGATGCTCACAATAGTAGTATGTCTAGTTATCCATACCATCCATGCAATGTTACTTACCCTTTTCTTCGGTGCTCAAAGTTCACTTGTAACGTCATCATGGTTTTCCAGGGCCTAAGTCTCATGCGCAACTAATATCCCTTATGCTTCATACTCTTTTACTCTTGCGTTGCACTCAACATTGATTTCAAAACCCATCATAATCATATTGTATTTGTCATTGATGATAGCTTTACTCTATCGATTTATCCTCGTACGGTAAGCTCATAACCCATGATCATCTTTTCTTTTCAACTTATTACTTTATATACTCGTTCTAACTTGGTATAGGATATTCATAGGAGATGCATCTTCCTTTAATCGTAACACGACTACTTGTTACGTGCGCGTACTTTGCGGCGCATTTCCTTCTCTTTCTATTCCCATTCTTGTTCCTTACATTCCTTCCTCCTTAATTTATCTTATTTCCTCCCGTTTTATAATCAATCCTTTATTTTCCGCGCGAGGAACCCTATTCTTAACTTAGTACCGCTTTGCCCTATAGAATATATTCTTTGTACAATCCATTCTTCGCTTCCAAAACTTATTCTGTTCATTCTGATCATCCCCTCTCATCCTTATTGTGTTGATCCTTTTCTTAACAATCGTCCTATTTCGTTATTCATCTTTTTGTAGTCTTGGTCTTTTACATCCAACTAAAGATATCATTCATGCTCTCAATTGTACAAATCACAAACTACTACTACTTTTCCATATCACATTTCTCTGATTCCTTTTTCAAGCTTGCTTGCTATCATTTCTGTCATTGAGGAACCTTTATGCTGGACTTTCCCCTAACAGGGTCTCATAAGCTTTCTCATCTACTGCCCCATGGCTCGCTTGTTGGTTTCACTCCTGCATTCACTCTTTATTCATAAAGAACATGTCACAGCTTTAGTCGTTTCCTCTCTATACTTTACTTACATTGTCTTACAGTTCTTGCCACACCCTCATTATATCTTGATCATAATCAATGCTATAGAGTGCCACTTCTTCACCTCGTTCGTAGGCCTGCTCATAGAATAGAATAAACCTTGCGAAGTAAGCATACTCAACCTGTTACTCTCTCTAATCAGCCCTATCACACTTACCATATAAGTTGGTTTACCAATGGATTCACATTCGTTATACCCCTTCGTATTCCATACCCCTGCCTTAGTCATGCGGTTACTTTATTTTGCTAATAGACTTATCGTATATTACTCGTGCTTATCCATCCAATCAATACTCCAGTATCGCACTCTATTGGAGTTACCATTCCTCTCCTATGTCGTGTTTTAGCACTACCAGTCTCCCAAATTTACTCTAGCATTTCTCTTTACCGTATCAATGTCAATCTTACAATTACCATTACTATCAATTCAATAGTATTTAACTCATCTCTTGTAGTTGCCAACGATACTCCTAACTTAATCTCGTCCTGCCATTACTTTTTGCACAACATCTTTGTTATACCCCGTATTTTTATACGTTGGATTATTCGTAAGCTAATCGACATGAATTCAAGGACAAGGTTATTTTTGAGATACGAGACAAGGACTTTCAATCCCGATTTCAATAAGTGCACGATTTGCTTGTAAATTCCAATTAGTGTGGAAACATTAGTGGAGGTTAGGGATTAATTAACCATGATTAGATTATTAAGCGGGGATTAATGATTAATTAAGCTAATTACACCTTGAGTGGGCCCCACACTATTTATTAATTAAAAAAAATAGCATGAATGAGGACATGCCAAGTGGAGGGGGTATGTGTCAATATGTTAAGCTACCTATAAATAGCATTTTGATGACTAAGATTAGTCATTCAACGCATTGTCTTCTTCAACCAATATTGACTTAGTGAGAGAGGCAAAAATTAAGCTAGAGAGAGGGAGAGTCACGGCCATGGCAGCAGCCCCTTGAGCTCACGGCCAGCTGCTGTGTTACACCATTAAAATTGCTATCTTGTCTTGAATTGAAGAGGGGAATATGACCAGCCATGGCTGCCAAGCTCACGGCCATGGCAGCCCTTGATCAACCTCAAGTGTTGCAAGAGAAATCAAGTTCCCAAGGTAAGGTTTAACTCCCTCTTACATGTTTTAGTAATGATTTGGTCTTTGTATGAATTGGTGAATATGGAATTGAATGCAATAATTGTGTATATTGATGTTGAGACTTGTTTGGGCCGAATATGGGGTTGTTTTAAGCTATTGAGGATGAGTTAATTTTAATTGGTATTGTTGTTGTTGTTGTCGTGGATTAAATGATAAAAGTAAAGGAATTTGATGGTTAAAGTTGGAGTCATATGTATTTAGTGGGCTGTTCTTGTTGAATTGAGGGATTAAGGGTTATGATTATGTATGGTGTTGCTGATCTTGTGAAATTGGAGGACTAGGTGTAGTTAAGACTTGTATTGTGTTGATTGTGATTGATGGGCTGCCTTAGGACTTGTTATAATGTTAAGATAATTTTCTTGCATATAGGAGTTAAGGTCGTTGCTGTGTTGTTGCTAATGAGAATCACTAACTTGATAAGAAAGGAATGTATAAGATATCGTATGCGAAGCATATGTGGCTTGTTGGGTGTATATTTAGATATTTGAAGTGTATTGGGCATTGTTATATTATGTGGGCTGTTTTGAGGATCCTCGGAATCTTGTTTTAACTAGTTCTTGATGCGATAACTTAGACGTGCTTTGGTTGTTGCTATGTTGGTTATTGTATAGTTGGAGTAAATGTGAGGAAATTGAGCGATATAGGGGAAGTGCTACCCAATTGCCTTGAAATAAGCTACTAACGTTGGAGTACGTTTATGCCTTTTCGTAGCTTACCATAGACTTGACGTCTTAATATAGGTTGAGATATTTTGGGCAACGTATACATATCGAGTCACGGATTAGGCTCCAAAGGTATGTAAAGCTAACCCTTCTTTCTTTTTGGCATGATTTACATGAAATGAACAAACGACGAATGTATAAGTTCCTATTCTTAGAGACACTAGGATGGCTAATGTTCTTGATTTCCAGAACCTATTTCATTATGTCTTGATACGTGTCTATGACCCTAGAAGTTCTATTTGATATAATCCATAGTGATATTCGAGGGGTACTTGACATGACGGTTGTCTTTGATACTCAAGTATTAGTTCATTCTACTTATTCTATTGAGTCTCAGATGATGATTTAGTTTGCATATGGTTGCTCACTACTCTGCTCGTGCATGCCCTAATATATCTTTCATCGAGTCCCGGGATGGGTATGTTCTCGTGCACAGTTCACTGCATTGTTCAACGAGTCCCTCACGAGAGGACCGGGTATGGTATATGTATATATATGATGATATGATGATATGATGATGTGATGATATGATGATATGATGATGTGATTATGGCGCCAAGGATGGTATGTGATGACTTTATTCACCGAGTCCCGTAATGGGCCGGGTACGATATATGATAATGACATGCATGTTTTACGTTTCATAAGGCCAGTGTATTGGTCCTTTAAATGTCATACTTGTCTCCTATGATCTCTATTTCAGTCGTGATTCTCTTTGTTGTATTGCATGCTTTATATACTCAGTACATATCTCGTACTGACCCCCTTTCTTGGAGGGGTTGCGTTTCACGCCCGCAGGTACAGATATTCGATTTGGCTATCCTCCAGCTTAGGACTTCTACTCAGCTGTCTTGGAGAGCTCCATTGTTTCGGAGCCTAGACTTTTGATACAGATCCTTTTTTATGTATATATGTTTACCTAGGGGTACGGCGTGGCCCTGTCCCGTCATATTTCACTATCGATACTCTTAGAGGTCTGTAGACATATGTGTGGGTTGTGTATAAGTATTGTTCAGCTGTGTCTACACGGCTTACGTATGGTATTTACATGTTGTGACAGCCTTGTCGGCTTACGTATGGTATTGATATGTTGTGGCAGCCTTGTCGGCTTGCGTATCATATTGACATGTAGTGGCAGCCTTGTCGGCTTGCGTGTCATATTATATTTTGATTAGTTGTGACTCCTCAGGAGACAGGTTATCTACATACCTATATACGAAGACGTTGTGAACCTTTGAGGTTCTTTTGCAAAGTTTCCATATTGTTCTTAAGAATCAGTTTGTCTATATTTAACAGGTACGTATACGAGTGTCCAGCTCGGACACTAGTCATGGCCCACGGGGTTGGGTCGTGACAAAAGTGGTATCAGAGCAGTTCTGTTACACCTCGGAAAATTTCCCGTTGGTACGCAAGTAAATGAACTAATGATGTGTGCGAGGAGTGCGAGTGTATAATGTTTCATGGGAAATGTATGTAAAGGGATGTGGATGACTAGAATGAAAAGTCGAGAAATGAGAAAAATTGAAAGTTCACAAAACTGCCTAGTGGTCGTATATTGCAAAATACGGACCGTAAAGTGCAATACGGTCCGTAAACTGGCAGTCGTAAACTGCCATGCAAAAGCTTCAGCTTTCTGCCAGTGGTCGTAAAGTGCAAATACGGACCGTAAACTGGTATACGGTCCGTAAACTGGCATGCCAAACTTCAACTTTCTGGCAGCCGAGGAAATGGTTAAATACGACCTGGTGGACGGACCGTAAAGTGATTTACGGCCGGTAAACCATGGTCGTAAACCACCATGAAGGCAGCCCAGCTTCTGGTTCTGGAAATGGCTAAATACGCCCATAGAGGACGAGCCGTATAGTGGAATACGGTCCGTAAACCTCCATGGACGACCACTGTTCACCCAGCACAGATTTTCCAATTCATTAAATATGAGGATTAAGACTTATTTTATTTCATTACAACATTTCACCACTTCTCTCTAAAACTTCTCTCTACATTTATTATATGAGTTTTCAAGGATTATAAGCCATCAATAACATTAAGACAAGTGAATCAAGGATAAGGGAATCATCAAGGATCATCCAAGTCAAGAAATCCAAATGGAGAAAAACTAGGGTTTTGCTCAAAGAAGAGTATTATCAACCAAAGCTTGTTCCTACAACTTCTAAGGTAAGATTCATGATTTTTACAAGATGTTTAAGGTATTGGAGAATTAAAATACATGGATTGTAGAAAATGTGGTCAACTAGGTCATGAATAGTGACATTTTGAGAAATAGTTTGAATTGAGTTATGAATGTTGTTGTGTTGTGATATGAATGTGTTATAAATGGTAATAAGATCATGAACTAAACACTTTAGACGAATGGACGAAGATGGGTGTTATGACAATGAATGTGGGTGAATTAGAGGCAAATTGAGGAATCTAGATAATGTGGATAATGTGAATTACTAATGGCTATTGTTATGATATTAATGAAGGTATAAACGCTAGCATTGGAAAGGAACGTGCAAGTGTAGAATAGTTCGACGGAAAGGTATGTAAGGCTAACCCTTCTTTCATAAGGCATGGTTCTTGGCCAAATTCCTAATTCCTCTATATGAGTATGTTGTCTTCACAAGGTTGACATTCCGTGCTCATAGGCTCACGACCCTTGATATGTACTATGATTATACTATGTTCCTCGTATGACGAGTAAGTCTATAATGTAGATGTAACGACAACGATGAGGATAGTAATGATGATGAGAATAAAATGAGATTAGAGATGCTTACGAGCTATGATATATGTATATGTATGCCTATGAAGGGCTATGATAAGACCCCGAGCTTATGATGCCGGGTAAGACTATATGTATATGACTATTTATAAAGTATGTATATGATTACGAAATGCGCGCACAGCTCTGCAGATGGTACGGATAACCCTGATGCCTTGGTAGGGCCAGGTATGTATGACCTTGAGCCTTGGTTGGCCAAGTATGTATAAGACACCGATCCTATGAGGTCGGGTATGCTATGTATGTATATAAGTGTATGACTATGTATATGATATGAATATGAATGTGATAAGACTATGTATAAGAATACGAATAAGGACATGTATACGAATATGAGCACAAGTATGGTACGAGTACTATTATGGGATACGGATGATGACGTAGGTGTACTAATACGTATAAAAATGGAAAGTCCTACGAAAGGCAGGTAAGTACTATGATGATGATATTACTGTCTCCCCTCCTATGCTATTTCATATGATATCTATTATGCTTTTATATTGATGTTGATCATGCTTTACATACTCAGTACATTCTTCGTACTGACGTCCCTTTTGTTTGTGGACGCTGCGTCATGGCCGCAGGTGCACAGGGAGACAGACTTGATCCATAGCTGCTTGTTCAGAGATTGCATAGCAGAGCTCCATTTCTTTCGGAGCCGTAGCTTTTGGGTACTTATTCTTTTGTGTATATAATTATGGGCATAGCGGGGTCCTGTCCCGCTCATACGATATGTCATACTCTTAGAGGCTCGTAGTCATGTGTATGTGGGTAGAGATGTTCGGCCACGTCGGCCCATGTTTTGTATATCTTTTGTTAGCCACATCGGCCTTGTACTTATGATGTGGCATAGGTGCCTATGATATGTTAAATGATGATGGTCGTCTAATGGGATCAATATGATTAACGATAAGAAAAACACGAATTGACTTATGGCTCACCTAGATGTTATGTTATGTACGATAAGGGGGTGCTCGGGTGGGGTAGCACCGGGTGCTCGTCGCGGCCCCTAGCCGGGTCGTGACAAGTTCATCCTCGGAGTGTCTACAGACCGTGTCTAGTAGAGTCTTGTTTATCTGTGTGTTGTGCACCACATCTATAAACAGGAAGCTACAGGACATTTAGGATGTTATCTTTTCTTCTGTCTTAGATCGTGCGATAGAGCCAGAACCTAGGAAGGATTATTTCTGACCTCTTTTCCTGTAGGTAGGTGCAGATTGGCGAGAGATGAAAAGGTCAGCTTCAGATATTGGGGGTGCTAAGAAGGCCCCTAGAGTAAGTTCAGGACCCCAGGCTCCAGGACCGAGCAGGAGGAGCCTCAGTTATTCTATCGAGACTGACCCATCGGAGGATCCAACGACAATTCCTCCAGAGTTTCTGATATCCAGGGAAACGGTCCCCGAGGCCGTACCAGTTGCTCCTATGGCAGAGCACCACGTTAGACCAGCTACCCCGGTAAGTGTTACAGATTACTCTAGCCCCCTATCCTGGCCATCGGTAAACCAGGAGTTGCCCGGTTATCTACATTCCTCGGACTTAGATGAGGAAGACGATGAAGGACAGACGAGTGGATGGCGGGCAAACGATGACGAGGAGCACACTTCACCTTATAGATCACCAGATCAGACTAGAGACCGGTCGACTACAAGTATATGAGACTTTATTGAAATTTCCTATGTACATGCACTTGCTATAGATTATTACCTAATAGCGGGGAGCGGAAATCAAAGGGGCCGACAACTAAGTATTTATAAGTAACGGCGACCAAGGTGTTTCCGTCACCATCGGAATTTTGAAATCTAGGATAGAAAGTTGACATACATACAGGTGAAAGTTGAATATTGAGGTTACGTCATGAGAATTTGTATGTACAGAATGGCAAACTTGCCATCATCATGGTAAGTTATTGTAAGTATAGTAAGAAAATGGATTGAATGTATATATATATATTGTAGATAAGCTCAGTTATAAGGTGCGCACAGAAGAAGCTAGGAATCAATAACGGTAAGCAGAATATATGTCAGATAGAGTGTGAATGTTACAGGTATGATTGAAACTTGCGGTTAAGGATTGAAAGGGAAAATAAATAGGAAAGTGCAACAGGTGCAGTTCGAGTTGGACATACGAGGTAAGTTTATCAGTTTCATATTGTTATTGATATGAGGAGCCCTGTGTGGATATGATACTAGATAATATATATATATGCTAGCCCTGTGAGGCATTGTTTTTGGTATTTCCTGCATGCAGGTTTTGGGATAGTAAGAAATACAGAGGAAACTCTGCCAAAATTTTCCTAGAAGTAAAAAGAGAATGAGATAGAAGTTCGTAAAAAAAAAGTCTTGAAAGGTCATGTCAACAGTAAAGATAAGATTTGACCTAAGTTGCAAGTACGTTTGACTTCGAGAAATAAAGTTAACGGTTGAATTGATAATAATAAGTAATTATAAGGTCGACATCGATATGGTAAATTTATCATGTTTGGATTAATGCTTTAAGAGATACCCTCCATGTCATCGGTAAGAGGCATCATTCTTATTTGGGAAATTTGATTTCGAAGAAGCAAGAATGAGTAGCAAAGTTTGGAATTCATTTGAACGGACCAGGATACTTTCCAGCCACATTTTACCTTAGAAAAAGCTCACGTTGAAGAGCAAAAACGTCCAGCAATTAAGTTTCACTTTTATTGAAGTAGATTATGAACTAAATAGTTCATTCACGACCCAAGAACAAATCTGGAGGTAAACTATGTGAATCAAGCATTAGAAGTCCCGTGGTGCTTGTCGGATTCTAGTTCCTCTTCTTGTGGTGGTTTGGAGGATTGTTATGAAAATGAGTAAAGCCCAGTGAGAAGGTGATTAAAAGATATGACGTGATCTATGTGACTAAAGTATAAAGGCAAATATGAAATGGAAAGGCAGGGCATAGAACAAATGAGAATGACTTATATAAGTTCTATAGGGAAAGTTCAAAATATAGATTATGCGATAATGGAAGTGAAAGGGAGCACAAGAAAAGAAGGAGGTAATTAAAAGAAGGAAATAAGAAGGAAGTGAGCAAGATAACAGTGCAGTAATAGGTTATGACATGTATAGCCGAGAACACGAGTAATGTAAGTGATGGGACTATGGAAGATCAAACTATAGAAAGATGAGCATTGAGGTAGAATGAGTGCTAGAAAATGACTGGGATGATAAGAACAAATAGGGACGAACAAAATACGTTTTGGAAATAAGAAAGGGAGTATGCAGAAGAAGTGTTTTTTGAAGGATTCAGGGGTGGCATGAGATTTCTCGTGCACAGAATAAAAAGATGGACATAGATCGGAGAAGTGGAAAGGAATACTAAAGAAAGCACCCAAGATAGACATAATTAAATGAGTACGAGTATAGAACAAAAGGGAAATATATAGCTATGAACTTAAAGGTGTAGTATGACGACAAGGTGATAAGATAAGACTGTCATTAAGATGGACTCGATATGATTTTGAGTAAGTTAGAAGTCGGTACTGTGTACACAACAAGGGTAAAAGAGCATAAGGCATAAAGAAGTACTGCGTGTGCATGACTTCACCTTGAAAACAGTGGAATCTTTAAAGGACAAGGACTGTAGGTTTGAAGAACAAGCGATGTATTGTAAATTTATTAGAGGAAACATATGATACAGGTTTGGATAAACATAATGTTACAAGAAAGCTTTGGACACTTGTCATCAGAAAATAAGTGATACCTAATTGAGAATTTGGAACGACTACAAGTACTAAATAATTATTGATTGGAGTAAGTGGGATGTGGCCTTGGATGAGTTGCTACGTTGGTTGGATTACTCGATTACGGATTATCAGATGAGATTTTGTACTATACATAGAAAGGTTCTCGTCGCTTCGAGATTTTGTTAAGGTTTCATGCGTGAATAATCAAAGTTATAAATTATAAAGAAAAGATATGGATATGGTACAGTATACCAAGTGAATTGAAAAAAAAAAACAGATGAATTTGAGATTGGGAATAGGGACATGTAGCAGAATATAAATAGATAATGGTATAAGTGCACCCTAAAGGGGGGAAGCGGGTGAGAGGAATGTGAGTGTAAGATGGAAACAATTGATACTACAACATATTTGATATGAATGCTAAGCTGTAAGTGAGATCCCTCGCTCGAACAAGTTAGTAAAATCTGAAAGCCAGCAATGAATGGATAGAAGACAGGATGGTATTTGAGATGGTGCGGAGAAGAATCTGTAAAGATCCTGAATGATGTGGCATTACAAGTGGGTTCTTATAAAAAGAAAGAGTATGACAGAAGAATGGTAACGAGTAACTTAAGAGATATTATAAAAGATAGCAATGCTATACTAGATTAAAGGCTAAGAGGTTGGCAATAGAGTTGTGCGCTAATGATATTGCGACTTATAGGTAGCAAAGAGAAGGGATAGAAATCTCCTATAATAGGATATGAGAAAAATCAAAGGATGAATCAAGGGAAAGGAGTATGACAAGATAGGCTATGAACGCGTTTTAGTATGGAAGTAGAGCATAATGAACCAGGTAAAGGAAAGGCTATGACTAAGATTGGATATGTTTTATATAAGTTGTACAAGAATAGTTATGCAACCTACAAATATTTGTATACTAAGGATGAGACCAAGTGAGTTCTTGATAAGAAGAGTAAAGATTCAGTAATAACAATGCGGTTGTGATATTTTGGATACATTAAGAGAAGGCATAAGATGGTTTGAGCTAAATCACCAATATAGGATTAGTACGGAGGGCAAATAGGACATGGCTGTTGTTGACCCCCGATACCGATTGAAAGGTACAAGA
>NW_026843540.1:0-25000 GCF_019175385.1 Lycium barbarum
AATGGAGCTACCGGTTTCTTGATTCATCCACTTCCCGATACTCCGATAAAACTTCGGTCCGGAAAGTGTAGGGACTATCTGTATACAGTAAAAATTGGGTATCTGCTGAGCTGGTGAGACCGGTGACCGAGGGAAGAAAGAAACAAGCACATGCATGAAGACTTTCTTTCTGGATCGGAGGAGTGCTTGAACCGAGGAAAGGGAGGAACATCGTTTAGTCCGGTGTTCCCATGGCCGATTCCGTCGTGGCCGTTGGTCCGTTCCATCGTGGTCGTTGGTCCGTTTTGATCGTGGCCGGTGGTCCGAATGATCCATTATACGATGGTCACGCGTCGGTAACGTGCTGCCATATTCAACTGTCAATCGTACGGGTGTCAGACCGTATGATCAACCTAATCCAACCCACTCCACTTCAAAGTTTTTCTTTATTTTTTAGAAATATTTGTTGTATGAAGCCCATTGGGCAATACTATAAATAGGGGTCATTGCCCTACTTTTGAAGGGTTGGCTTCTTGAACTTCATAACACTTGTAATAGCAAAATATATACAAATTCTCTCTATCTCCATACCAGATTTTGGTCCGGATTATTACGCTCATTACTCAAATCTGTTCGATCAAACAATCTTCATGTATTACTAGATACAAAATCTATAGTAAACCACTGATTATTAGTTGCTTCTTCATAGCATATTCATATATTTCTTTCCTCTATCAAATAGATCAAGGCACAACCACATATCATATACCTCACTCAAAAATTCAATTGATTATCCAAATTCGGGGTAAACAATAACTACATGATGTATGCACTTCTACTACTAACAACTCCTCAAATAATAGAATCACAGGGTGTTTTTTTTTTTTTTTTTGCTGTCTAATTTTTCTTGCAGCATGATGAGCTGAAACCTCTTGACCAAAACGTTATTCTCCAAGTGAACTTGGAATTTGAAGGTAACTATGTCTTAATTTAACGTAATTCAGAGATTCCTCATTGGAGAAACAAGTCTTATTATCTTGATATATTAATTTTACCATGTATTGTCATATTTTAACTCAAACATCTGCTATTTTAAACAATTAGAGAATTAACAAGAGTATACAATCAAAAGTTATTTCAGTTACTCTTTTGTTTTGTAGTGCAATAATATTGCCATTATTGGGTTGATAGCTGCCTGCCACAAATACCAAGCTTGCAATTTAAGTCCCAGGGGTTAAAAGCTTTGCCCTTAAAGCTGATAGACGTCATTAGTAACTCGCAAAAACCCATTGCTAATGGATAAGAAGGTTGTGTTCATCAAGATTCCATAATGCATCTTCTTTTTAACAATTAACTAGTTAATTTGCCCGCCCTTCGCAGTCGTAGAAGACATCTTTAAATCTCCGTATCTATCAATTTTTAAATAATCCTTCATAGTATTTGCAACTTTTTCTGCAGGATGATTACCCATATCACCAGTGTTTCACATTTGCAACATTTTGTAGTTGTGTTGGAGAGTTATTACTTGAATGTGCAATTGTAGACCTGCATAAGAATCATACTTGTATTATTACTCAGCTGCAGTAACTTCAGACATGTAAGACTGCAATAAAAATATGCTATATATCCATGTTCTTCAAAACAAAAAAGGGCAAAATCAAAAGATGTCTTTTACTTCAATATTGAGTGCAGAACATTTGACAGTGAAACTAATAAGAAATGGTTCAGGTACGTGGAAAGATTTTCGATCATTATATCCAAGTCAGGAAAACCTTATCAAATTATAAAAAGTGCGTTGAACCTACCACAATTTACAGATGCACATTAAGTGAAAAGTTGATACTTGTGAATTTCCTGAAAGCACTTGCACTCCAGTTGATTAGATGCTTGTGCTTTTGGCACCTGAAAGCATAAGCAGGTTGTTGGAGCGACACGTCTTGTGTGTCTCTTGTGTCATGTTGCTGATAAGTTAAAATATTTCTCTTCAGGTCTTGACGGAATAATTTTTTTTTAAAACTGGTAACTTTAGGTCTTGATGTAACAAATTGATCTTCACAATTCGACTCCATTAGGAAAAAATAAAATAAAATAAATGCGACATTTAACTTTAGGTCTTGACTATTGCATAAAGAATTTCCACAGAATTAAACAAAACGGGTAGGCATTTAAGTGTAGTTTCATGCTCTATTTTCTATCATCAAAAATGGTATATAAATACATAATTGACAAAAATTGTGTGAGGCTTATTTATTTTTCACATGAGTGAACTCAAAATCTCACACTTTTGAGTACTCCACAAACTCCATTTATGAATTACTGTATATAAACAACTGTATCAGTTGTATAAGTCACAGAATAAATATTTCATGATGTTATCCTCACATCATACCACCTATGAACTAGTGCATTACAAAATTTTATATGAAGACACTAGCACAAAGGGATGGTATTAATAACATAAATAAATATCGACACAGACTAAATATTTAGTGAAGAACATGTTGGTAACACCCCAAATTTACAAGTTTGCAATTCATTGGCATCAAACTTTCCTTTTTCTATCTCTCAGATGATAACATATCAATTGACGATCACAATACTAATCCATAATTTGCGAATAGAATAGCTCTGCCTTAGGAGATGCTCTACGGAAACGCATCAATGCTGTAGTGATATTCCTGTATTTTACTGGACCAAAGACTCTCGCCTGCTTAATGCTCATGCTTACCAAAGATGGACTACAAGCAAACAATAGCCTTACAAATAACAGTTCAGTCTTTGATCCCTTAAAAAGATGCAGCACGACATGTTTGAGCCTGTTGAGTGGTCGGTCCAAGCAAGCTGGTGAGTCTAGATATTTCATGGCTGCTTCAGCACTCTTGCTCGTAGCTTTGATCACCTATGGTATATATATAGTAACACGAAGCCATTTAAATGAACAAGAACATATATTTTCTAGTGTATGACCTCAAAATTTTATTATTTCTTACCAAAATCTCAAGTCTACTCAATTTGAGAGAACTTCTCTTAACCAACTCTAACGCATGAGAAATCTGACCCACGTTGTCGAAGTCTACACCTAACCTTATGATGAATTATAGCATTTCTTAGTTTTGATGATCTGACAAACGGGCCAAGGACAAGGTCCTCCATCAGGTTCCATTGGAGTATTGCACGGTACTTAACAACTATAAAGCTGCTGCACTGTTCAGGCAGAACTACAGCAGCACAGCTGTATATGTGCTAGAAACTAAAAGCCCTTGAAATGCCACCATCCATTGTCACATCTTTCTCACATGCTCTCTATTTGGTCTCATACATATACAACATGTTGGGATCATTTGACCTAAAACTTGCAAATCCAAAAGTAATATCTTTCTCAAGGTGCCCACAAGAACAAGATCTCAACAATCAGAGGGACCAGTTCCTGCCACTGAAGACATCTGAAGTCCTTAGGATAGTTGAGTCTTGTTTCATGTTCTTAATTTGTATTCCCACACTGCTTGTCAAGAAGCATCATAGTAGGACAGATTTCAATCTGTGTAATTTTGTTTCTCTTGGCTAGAATTAGCTAAGTATCAGTTAAGTCATTGGCTAGAGTTAGTCAACACTTGGAGCTTTGCAATAGAGTTATTGTAAAGGTTATTACAATGGGTGTATTGTAAGGGTTAGAGATTAAGAGTTTAATTCCTAAGTTGCAATAGGTTGGAATCTGAACTTGCTCGTTCGAGTGAAGTTGGAAATTTTCACACCCCAACCTTGGGGGTATGGCCGGTGATATGCTCAAATTACACCTATTAATGGTATAACGCGGACGTTGTCAAATATAGTAACCCAACAAGGTTGGGGTCGAATCCCACAGAGAATATGGTGTGAAAAGGTTATTAAAGTCGTAGGATGCTAAATTTAGGTCTAATGTCTTAATCCGATGATTTTGGTAAAAGTTGGTTTTTCTATGACTAATTGCTATCTACTTGCTTTGGTGGAAATTTATGGTAAAAGAAACTAAGATTGTGTCCCCGTTAGATAGAGTGTATGATCATGGGTATTGATCTTGATATACTTCTAATGGATCATTATATAAATGCACTTAATCTTTATATGAATCTCTACTATTTCCCAATAAATAAAGATTATTTCTTTCTATGATTTTCCCAAATATAAGAAAGTAACTATGAAGAATGATTAATCATGTCAAGTAAATTCTTCTTATTCCTAAGTGAATTTATTAAACAAAGTTTAAAGCTTTGAGTCCTTGTTATATATTCTTACCAACCCTAATTATTTTCCCAAACAAATCAAGGTCTATGGCTTTAATCAATGTTTGCAACCATTAATTATGAATGAAGAATGAAGAATAAATAAACCCTAAAAATCCATTATGTGTATATCAATCACAAACCCAATCACAAAACACCCATCATTGGGTTCACAACCCTAGTAAGGGAAATTAGCTACTCATAGAGGAAGAAGAACAATAAGAAATAATGGGAATCATAATGCTTACAATTGATTGCTTGGAATTGAAAAGGAATTAATTGCAATTGTTTGTAATCCCTCAAAAGACTTCCAAAACTATGAGTAACTAATGCTCAGGAAAATAAAACTGAGTTCTGTAGTAATGTATGTGTACAAGAAACCTAAATAAGGTATTTATAAGAGTCAAAGCCGTGCAAAATAAGATTGATAAAATTGCCCCCGACAGACCAATGTACGGACCGTACATTTTATACGGTCCGTAGAATCAGTGACAGTTCTCCGTAAAATCTTCTCCAGTTCTCAGATGTACGATTCACTTTTACAGACCGTAAATATTATACGGTTCGTATAACCTGCCCGTAAATCCTCTTTTTTTAAGACTCTTCTGGAACCAACCTATGGTGAGATTTATGGACCGTAAATAATATACGGTCCGTACGTCTGCCTGGACTTCCACTTCATGTCTTAGCCCTTTCAGTTAAGCATCCACGATGGCATTTACGGACCGTGAATATTCTACGATCCATATGTTCCTCCGTATAAATCAGGCTTCAGTTATTTTTCTTTCTTTGAACATCTTTTTACTCCATTTTCACGACTTGCTCCCGAAATACGTTAAACATCTGCAACATGTCACAAACACATCAAAAAAACCAAGACTTGCTCAAAAACAAGTAAAACTTATAGCCAAAGAGCATCGAATGTGCCATAATTTCACGGCACATCAACACCCCCAACTTAAAGTCTTTTCTTGTCCTCAAGAGAGTCGCACAACACAATGACTCAATCTACCACTTAGATATCGCAGAGTACTGATGTCTACATTGGTTTTGACTCTGCACTCCTGGCATGCACGTTTTTCTTCCAAAGACCACCCCATTTTTCTATTTTAAACCATATGCACATCCCAAGTTGACTAACAATGAAGCTTCAATGCATGACATTACACTATCGAATATATTATGATGCACACAAACGCTACTTTAGGCGGTCACTTTATTTTGCTCAATTTTCATCCTTATGCCCTCACATAGACCAAAGACTGTCCCGACATACTTATATACAACGAGAATGGGACTAAAACGAAGGAGAAGATAAAAACACTCACACTCACAAAGAACTTCATATCTACACATGCAAATACCATAGGCTTGCCCTTATTTTCTATGTTTTCATCCTAGGCTCGTTCGGTTGTGATCACATTAGGACTTGTTTTGGCTTGTAATGTAGGCTTAGGGATGGGTAGGATACTTTTTGGATATTAGTGACTCACCCTCCTTGAACACTACAACATCTTTTCACCTTAATTCACATCTTTTCTTTCCAACCCCTTTATTTTCTTTCAAGTTTTCGACCTCGATGTGGTTTTATTCCTAACTAACTTACAATTCTTTTTGTGTTACAATTTTTTGATTGTTTTCTATTCTTTTCTCTTTTATGTTTTTTTTCTTTATTTTTTCTTTCTTTCTATATAAGAAACTACCACATCGAATCTCTACTAGCAAACTCCACCACCCCCAAACTTATGTTTTTTTTTCTCCACATTTAATTCACCCCCAACTTAGGCGTTTTGCCTCATCTATCCAATAGCATCAAGGAGGGAACGGGTGCGAAGATGGACTAATTTCACAACGGGTAAGGTTTCATAATTGGCTAGCCAAGAAAAAGGTCAAAAGGCTCAAAAAGGGAAACTAGGGATACTTTCAACTTTTGGTAAGGCTCATTTAGGCAAAGTGACTATTTTCACAAAGAAATCCTAAAATCATCTCACAACCAAACTAACTTCCGGATTTCAAACATGACCAACCGGGAAAGTTCTGAATTATACATGCATAAACAGAATCAAACTAGCAACTCACACACACATTGGCATAAGGACAATTACTTTTACACTTGTGCCCTCCTAAGTAGCCATTCATCACACACAATACCCCAACAATTGTAATGTCATATAAAGAATCAATCATGTCAACCAATAACTATTCCAAGTATGCATTTTTGTTTTATTTCGAGGGGTCCAACATTTCGTACAAACCATAACAACATGCCATCATTTACACAGTAACACCAAATAAGTCAAATTTACTCTACTCAACCTAAGAAACATCCTAAACATGCCAGTTTCAACAAAATAAAACCCTCCCTCAAGAAAAGAACTCTGGCAAAGAAAATGCCGAGGGGGTTCCTAAACACATATTTACACTACACTACTATCAAATAGTCCCACCCCTAACTAAAGAATCCTGCACTGCCCTTAGTGCATCAGCGTAAGCATAAACAAGATAAGGGATAGGACTACTTGAGGCACACTATGTGCGATGCTCCTCCTGTTGAGCCTCCACTGCATCAGTATCAGTGGGTGCTGGGTCAACTATGCTGCTGGGAGGCTCGGTCTGAGTCTGCGAAAGTGGGTCCACTGGTGGAACAGAAGTCCTGGCCTCTTCTGGTACCCTAATGCTAGGTACCGTCTGCTCAACAGGGGGATCCAAACTGCTCGATGCCCCTGTGTAGTGGAAATCAACCATAGATCGCCGCGTGGCATGCCTCAGTTGGCGCTCTTCTAACTCCACTATGTCGACCCCTTCATTATCTTCCTCTGATCTCGACATCTTACCTCTATCTTGGGCTGAGGACTTCCTCCTTAGAAAGTCACACCACTTGCTCCAAAGATGTTAAGTCAATCGGGCATAGCTGATTGAGGGGGATTTTCAAACACTCCCCTCTCCTTTACCTGAAGCGCAAGGACGTCGTCTTTCAGCTGCGTAATATCTTTCTTTACTCCTTTCAGATCTGCTGACGACGATACCTTCTCCAACTCAAGTACTCGCCTCTCAATACCATCAATTCTGGAGTGAATTTGATGGTGTGACTGGGTAAGGGACTCCTGTAGCGGCTCCATCTCCTTCTGAAATTCCCGTGCTATAACTTCCTCTAACTCCCCTAATAGGCTAGTGATCTATTGATCGGCTCTGTCCGCCTTAACATATGAGTCATGGAAGTTCTGTCTGTTAAATGAAATCATTATACCTCCAGGAAGTGTTGTAGATGTGGAGGTGACTCTGGTAGTAGGTGGGGCAGTCATGGGGACCAGCTCAGTGGCAATCCTCAGGGGCTGCGGATGAGGTGGGATCGACGATGACTCTGCAACCGCTGTAGGAGTTGGTACTGTCGTGGCGGCGGTCTCAAAACCCTCTGTGGTCTCCTCTAATGTCGTGCCCTCACCCTCATTCTGATCAGACTCATATTGCACAAATTCTGGGGCTGTCACACCACCTCGGGCTGCTGCCAACTTATCCTTAACCTCTCTATCATTGCTCTTTAGCAAACTGTAGATGTGGTTTGGCTCAAACTTATGGTCCCAGTAAGGAAACTTCTGGATGTCAGGCTTCAGACAAAGGGTCGTAATCAAGCATGGGAAAACCAACGAAAGGTCAGGCTGAGTTGCCCGCATTCGAACCTCATCGGCTATCAATTTCCCTATATCAACTGCATACCGAGACATGATGGAAGCCACTAAAATCGCCTAGCTTATAGTGAGCTGATTATCTGGCTGAGTTGGTTGTAGTCTGTGCATTAGGACACTCCACCAGAATTGTGCCTCCACTGAAAGATCTTTCCTTTTTATCGGTGCGCTAGAATTTGTGCGCCAAACTGGATTCCCTCTAGCAATCACCGAGGCCACCCACAGTACTTCTTTCATCTGGTCATTCCTGTTCCCCACCAATCTATAGTATAACTCATCAGTGTTTGCCGGCGGTTCATAGTTGTTCCCGAAGTAGAATCGGTTTATGGCCTTGCTGGAGAAATCAATCCTTACACCTCTAATAGTCACCTTTTGGAGGCGTAGCACTGTCCTTGCTTGTTGGGATGGCTTGTACCTGTTGTTTATCTCCGCCGCATAGTTGGCATAGAACTCTCTCACAATAGATGGTACATATGTGCCAAGTGGCTGGCTAATGAATCCCCATCCATGGTGATCAATATTAGCTTGTATGGTTGGGAAGTGTTCCAACCCTTCGAAATTGATCCGCCTCTCCTCATACATATTCCAGCGGAAACCTTGTCCGCCTTCCTTTGGCTCTAGCCCTTTATCATATATTTCTTTCGATCCTTGGACCGAGAACCTAACAACATGTCCATACCTCTCCTTCATTCTGTTCTCATTTAGGCGTGCCGCCTCTTCAGCATCAGACTCTTCCGGCGCATTAGTCGCCTCCTCTTGACTAGACAGGTCAGCAGAGCTTGATGAGTGCTCCCCATCACTGCTGGTCCCCTTATCAGATGGGGGATTTTTCGGAGTTTGGGCTGCCCTTTGCGGCCTTGTGTTTCGTGCGACAGGAGCCTGGTCTTCATCACGAAGCCTAGTTTTGACTTGGGTTCGGCCTCGCCCTCGGCCCTGTCCTGTGCCCTGGGCACGACCTCTTGTTTTAGCCATACCTGTGGACTACATATTAGTATCTATAATAATGAACATGTAGACAAGGATGCTAAATTTGTTTTTTTATACTGGCTGTGAAAAACATACGGTCCGTAAAATAGACCGTAGATTTGTGACAGAATGACATGCTTTTTCATGGAGATTTTACGATGGAGTTATACGGTCTGTATAATTTTTACGGTCCTTAAAACTCTTCGTACATTTGGGACAGGAAATTTAGGAACTGAGGCAACTGTTTTATGACACAAGTTACGGTCCGTAAAATTTATACGGTCCGTAATTTATGTCATAAAACAGGAACAGAGAGACTCACTGCACATGGTATATATACGACACAAATTTGCCATCCGTAGAATTTCTACGGTCCGTATATATACTTTTCTCTGTAATCAGTTACCCAGGCTTCGCCCTGACCCTATGCATTCAAAACTTGTTCTTAGACATGGAACCCTGTTATTTTGCTCGTATCATGTCGAGGTTACTCAGACTTCACCCCAATCTACTCTTTTTTCTCATTTAAGCATTTTATCGGACAGTTGGTGGGCATAACAAATGGTTATATCAATTAACACAAACACTCAAAATTCCCACCGACCCAATGGGGGTTTCGATTTCTCGTTCCCCATGAGTTCAATGTTCAGCACAACACAATCAAATCCCCGCCCCATCTAATTCAAACTCTTATATCCCATACAGTCCTAATTCGTGAAATCACGCAGTGAGAATGTGAGGACATCACATGGGAGAGCATAATTAGAGTATGAAAGCATCAGCAAACCTGATAGGGACGCAGACAAGTAATTAAACCTTGATGAGTATTAGGAAGAACAAAAATTTCGGCTTTGCTTCTTGCTTCAACGTTTTCGGATGAGAATGGTTTTGTTTTTTGTTATGGTGGTGAGCGGTTGTTGATTATGTGTGGGGAGTGTATTTAGGGATGTGATTTGGTAGTGGGGGGATTATGGGGAGTGAATTTAGGGATGGAGTGTACTTGGATTGGAGAAGGAAGGAAACGGATTTTGTGGGGATTTGAAATTGAAGCAAAAAATTAAAATCGCGTATGTATCTTTTAATACCCTAGCAGCCCTTTATATCTCAGTTATTTTGTTTTTCTACTTACCTGGCATCAGATCTACTCCAGTAGAAATTTCACGGGGCGTATGTCCGACGGTGAATTTATCTGACGATCCTTGGTTTACGCTTATTTTCACGGTCCGTATAAATTTTACGGTCCGTATGTTATGGCGTAAATCAAGAACAGAAAGAGCTTTTACCTGACTCATGTTCTATGCTTCCATATACGGACCATGTGTTTTATACGGACCGTATATTATGGCGTAGATCATTAACAAAGAACCATTTTTTTCTTCTTCAATCTACGCTTCCATCTACGAACCGTACATTTCATACGGACCGTAGATTCTGGCGTAGATCATCTCCAGTGTCTATCCTTTGCATCCTGCACCAAAACAAACATTACCCTATATGCTGCAAACAAAAACAAAAAGAAAATAAACATTACACTTGGGTTGCCTCCCAAGAAGCACTTGATTTAACGTCGCGGCACGACGGTAGTCACCATTCACTCCTTATCTGCATACACCATATCATTGTTCGTTCCGAAATGCTTCAATCGGTATCGGTCAACAATTCTATCCTCCGAAACCATCCCGTGATAGTGCTTCAATATCTGCCCATTCACCTTAAATATCCGAGTTCCATCTCCGGACTTTAACTCAATCGCTCCATGGGGTGAAACACCTACTACCTCAAACGGACCAGACCACCTTGATTTTAGCTTACCGGGTAGCAACTTCAACCGTGAGTTAAATAGCAAAACAGGATCACCCTTGTAGAACTCTCGCTTCAGGATCTTCTTGTCATGGTATTGCTTCATCCTTTCTTTATATAGTGCTACACTCTCGTATGCCTGGTACCGAAACTCATCCATCTCATTTAGTTGAAACAACCTGAGCTTGGTTGCTTCCTCCCAGTCCATATTCAATTTCTTCAGCACCCACATAGCCTTGTGCTCAAGTTCAACCGGCAAGTGACAAGTTTTTCCGAACACAAGCTTGAAGGGTGAAGTCCCAATTAGAGTCTTGAAAGCATTCCAGTATGCCCATAGAGCATCATCAAGCTTGCGGCCCAATCAGTTCTATTTGCATTTACTGTTTTTGCTAGAATACTCTTGATCTCCCTATTGGATACTTCAACCTGCCCACTTGTCTGAGGATGATAAGGTGTTGCCACCCTATGTTATACGTCATATTTCTCCATCAATCGCGCGAAGGCTCTATTAGAAAAGTGGGATCCACCATCGCTGATTATAGACCTCGGAGTACCAAAACGAGTAAATATGTTCTTCTTGAGGAACCCCATAACACTCTTGGCCACGTTATTAGGTAAAGCCACCGCTTCTACCCATTTTGACACATAATCCACAGCAACCAAGATGTATTTCATGCCACCCGAACTCACAAAGGGTCCCATAAAGTCAATCCCCCAGACATCGAACACTTCTATCTCCATAACAAAATTCATAGGCATCTCTTGCCTTCTGTCTATATTCCCTTGCCTCTAACATTGATCATAAGACCGCACCAATAAATTAGTATCAAGAAAGATGGTCGGCCAGTAATAACCGCATTCAAGTACCTTAGCCGCAGTCCGGTTACCACTATGGTGAACCCCAACAGAAAAGTCATGACACGCCTTTAGAATAGTCATCACTTCACTTTCAAGAACACAGCGCCGAATGATGTTGTCAGCGCATGTTCGAAACAAGTAAGGCTCGTCCCAATAGTACTGTCGAGCATCCCGTAAGAACTTCTTCTTTTGGTAAGTTGTGATATCTTCTGTAACTATGTCTGTTACCAAATAATTGGCAATGTCAGCATACCACGGTGCTACCTCCATTGACACAGCCAACACTCTCTCATCTGGAAAAGCATTATCTATATATAGCTCATCAGAAGGTCTCCCAGCCTCTTCAAGCCTAGATAGATGGTCAGCAACCTGATTCTCGGTGCCCTTGCGATCCTTCACCTCAAAATCAAACTCTTGCAGCAATAGTACCCATCGGATCAGTCGCGGTTTTGCTTCCTTCTTTGCCATAAGGTATCTCAATGTTGCATGATCAGTGTATACCATGACTTTGGACCCCAACAAATAGGCCCGAAACTTCTCAAAAGAAAACACAATGGCAAGCAGCTCTTGCTCCGTCACTGTGTAATTCATCTGGGCAGCATTCAGTGTTCTGCTTGCATAATAGATCGGGTGCATAATTTTATTATGCCTCTGCCCAAGCACAGCACCTATTGTCAAACCACTAGCATCACACATTAATTCAAAGGGTAAGGACCAGTCAGGAGCAACAATAATAGGAGCAGTAGTGAGACGCTCTTTTAACTTCTCAAACACCTTCCGGCACTTATCATCAAACACAAACTTAGCCTCTTTTTCAAGAAGCTTGCACATTGGGTTAGCTATTTTGGAGAAATCTTTGATGAAGCGCCTGTAGAACCCAGCATATCCCAAGAAACTTCGGACACCCTTGACTGAGATAGGTGGAGGAAGTTTTGCAATAACATCAATTTTCGCTTGATCAACCTCAATTCCCTTTTCAGAGATTTTGTGACCGAGGACAATCCCTTCCATCACCATAAAATGGCACTTCTCCCTGTTTAGCACGAGATTTGTCTCCTCACATCTTTTCAGCACTTGACCAAGAAGGTCAAGACAAACTTCAAACGAATCACCCACAACAGAGAAGTCATCCATGAACACTTCCAAGAAGTCCTCTACCATATCAGAGAAGATTGACATCATGCACCTTTGAAAATTGGCTGGTGCATTACATAAACCAAAAGGCATCCGGCTAAATGCAAACGTCCCATAAGGACAAGTAAAAGTAGTCTTCTTCTGATCTTCTAAAGCAATGTTGATCTGATTGTAGCCCGAATAACCATCAAGGAAGCATTAGTAGGAACGCCCTGCTAGCCTGTCAAGCATTTGATCAATAAAAGTCATAGGGAAGTGGTCCTTACATGTGGTTGAGCTTGAGCTTGCGATAGTCCATGCAAACTCTCCATCCGGTGACAGTTCTAGTTGGGATCAACTCATTCTTTGCATTCGGCACAACTAGTGATGCCGCCCTTCTTAGGAACACATTGGACTGGGCTCACCCATTTACTATCAGCGATTGGGTAAACCACTCCCGCATCTAACCATTTGATGATCTTTTTCTTGAAGACCTCTTGCATATTCTCGTTCAGTCTCCTCTGATGCTCTACACTCGGTTTGCTATCCTCTTCCAGCTGAATTTTATGCTCACAGATCCCAAATGGGATACCCCGAATATCCGCTATGGTCCAACCAATAGTACATCTATACACCCGCAATACCTCCAAAAGCTGTAGAATCTGCTTCTCAGTCAATAGGGACGAAACAATCACTGGCAATGTATTGTCCGGACCAAGGAACTCATACTTTAGATGTGATTGGATCTACTTAAGCTCCAACTTGGGTGGCTCAATAATCGAAGGCTTTGCTGGAGGAGTTGTTCTATTTTTTAGATCGAGATTTAGCTTCTTTGGGTGGTAAGAATATGAACCCAACCCAACAAGTGAATTAACTGTCTCCACATAACCCTCCATGTCCTCAACATCAAAGTTTACAAGAATACCAGCTAGAGCTTCACCCAGACTTTCTTCTTCCATCTTGAACTCCACTGCTTTATCAACAACATCAGACGAATCAATTACTGAAATGCTCTCGTAAGCACTTCGTAACTTCATCCCTTTGCTAGCCTGAAAAGTAACTTCTTCATCGTTGACTCGGAACTTGATTTCATTTTTCTCCGAATCCATCAGAGCTCTCCCTGTAGCAAGGAAAGGTCTCCCCAGAATAATAGGAATGTCCCGATCAATAGCACAGTCAAGAATCACAAAATCAGCGGGTAACATAAAATCACCAACCCGTACAAGTACATCATCAACCACCCTAATGGGTCTTTTGATAGACCTATCAGCCATCTATAACCTCAAAATAGTTGGCCTTGGCATCCCCAAACTTTATTGTTTGTATATAAAAAGGGGTATCAAATTAATGCTCTCCCCATCATCACACAAAGCACGAGCAAAATCATGGTGCCCAACTGAACAAGGAATGGTGAATGCCCCAGGATCACCCTTTTTCTGAACAGTGGTAGTGCAGATGATGGAAATCACAGTGTGAGTCAGACTCACGGTTTCATGTTGAACCATTTTCTTCTTGGTCAGCAGTTCCTTCAAATATTTGGCAAAACCGGGCATCTCCTTGACAGCTTCCAAGAAGGGGAAATTAAGAGATAACTGCTTCAACTGATCATAAAACTTCCCGAACTTAGCATCTTCCTTCTTCTTCACCAACCTCTGGGGAAAGGGATGTTTAGACTTGAAAAGTTGAGTCAAAGGGCGGAGAGCCCCTTTCATGGTCTGATTCCTCGTGTTATCAGCATCCTTCACTATCTCTGGAATATCAGCAACCTTCTTGTCATCAGGATTCTCATCAACAATAATGGGTGCTTCAAACTGCACCTCATCTTCTTCATCTATCGGCTCAAAATCAATCACCTTCTTATCAGCCCCTTGAAGTATTTTACCACTCTTACTAGTGATAGCGAACACACGTTCTACACCGCCTCCCCCATTCTTTGGATTTGGAATAGTGTCACTCGGAAGTCCTCCCTTTTTAGGAGGGTGCTGCTCTCTAGAAATATCCCTAATCTGTGACTCAAGCTTCTGAATAGCCGCTGTATAGGAACCCACTGTCTCTGTCAGCCAAGATAAAGTCTTCCCAGACTTAGACTGATTGGCCAGAATCTTCTTAAGCATTGATTCAACCTTCAAACTACCTTGCTCTGTTGACTGCCCTTTCGGTGGTATATAAGGATTGGAACTCTTGTTCCCAAAAATTTTACTGTTGTTGTAACTCCCTTGGTTTGCACCACCATAATTATTGTTGTAGTTCCCTGAATTGTTATAAGCACCTTGACCTTGCTGAGGTCTCCATTGATTCGGATTCTGGTAACCACCTTGGTAGTTCTATCTTTGGTAACCCCCTTGAGAGTTATTCACATAATTAGCATCTTCAACCTGCATAGGGGGCCCATCATGGAACGGACCATCTTGAATATGGTACATCCCTTTTGGCAAAACTGTATCATCCTCACAAACATTTACCTTCTTGATCTAGGATTCATCAAACTTCTTTGTTAGTAAGGAAATATTTGTTGCAAGTTCTGTCAATGTTTGCTGGGTATCTTGATTCTCCTTTACTATATTCTGGATCATAGCACTACCATACGGTACCACATCAGCATTGTTTGAGTGCCAAGCCTGATTATGAGTCGTCAGCTTGTTAAGTATGTTGGTCACTGATCGATAAGATTTGTTCATGAAACAACCATCAGCTGCATTATTAGAAACTGACTGCGTCACTGGATCTAACCCTCGATAGAACTTCTCCATTAATATGTGATCCGGAAAACCATGATTCGGACTCTTCTGCAAATACTCCTTGAATCTCTCCCAGGCTTCATATAATTTTTCCCCCGGTCGTTGCTTAAATTCATAGATCTTGTTACGAATTTTAGCCTTTTTTCTAGGGGGTACCATTTTGTAAGAAAAGCAGTCACCATCTCTGCCTATGAAGTAATCGAATTTCGGGGCAGCTTCTCAAACCGTGTTCTTGCCTCTCCAGTTAAAGAATATTTGAATAACCTCAACCAAATAGCATCTTGTGGTATGTTGTTCTGGATGTGATTATCACACACATCCACAAAATTCTGCAAATGACATTGAGGGTCGTTCTCGGTAGAGTTCCGAAAGTATCCCTCAAGCCTCAACAACTGGTATAGAGAGGAGTCAATTTTCATGGAAGCAGCTCCAACTCGAGGCTGAACTATAGCAGATGCATAGTCCTCCTCTGGAACAAGATCAGCGAAAATATTCTCATCATCTGATTCATTCGCCTGATTGTTCAACCGATTCCCCTGGTTACCAGCGCGTTGATTTTGCTGATTCTGATTCATGTTCACCTTGTTTACACAGAGTAGCAAACAAGGTGTGATGGAATAAGCAAAAGACTTCAATCAAAGCAAACACTATTTAGTAATTTCAAAACAGTATTCCCCGGCAATGGCGCCAAAATTTGATACGCTCAAATTACACCTATTAATAGTATAACGCGGACGTTGTCAAATATAGTAACCCAACAAGGTTGGGGTCGAATCCCACAGGGAATATGGTGTGAAAAGGTTACTAAAATCATAGGATGATAAATTTAGATCTAATGTCTTAATCCAATGATTTTGGTAAAAGTTGGTTTTTCTATGACTAATTGCTGTCGACTTGCTTTGGTGGAAATTTATGGTAAAAGAAACTAAGATTGTGTCCCCGTTAGATAGAGTGTATGATCGTGGGTATTGATCTTGATATACTTCTAATGGATCATTATATAAATGCACTTAATCTTTATATGAATCTCTACTATTTCCCAATAAATAAAGATTATCTCTTTCTATGATTTTCCCAAATATAAGAAAGTAACTATGAAGAATGATTAATCATGTCAAGTAAATTCTTCTTATTCCTAAGTGAATTTACTAAACAAAGTTTAAAGCTTTGAGTCCTTGTTATTTATTCTTACCAACCCTAATTATTTTCCCAAACAAATCAAGGTCTATGGCTTTAATCAATGTTTGCAACCATTAATTATGAATGAAGAATGAAGAATAAATAAACCCTAAAAATCCATTATGTGTATATCAATCACAAACCCAATCACAAAACACCCATCATTGGGTTCACAACCCTAGTAAGGGAAATTAGCTACTCATAGAGGAAGAAGAACAATAAGAAATAATGGGAATCATAATGCTTACAATTGATTGCTTGGAATTGAAAAGGAATTAATTGCAATTGTTTGTAATCCCTCAAAAGACTTCCAAAACTATGAGTAACTAATGCTCAGGAAAATAAAACTGAGTTCTGTAGTAATGTATGTGTACAAGAAACCTAAATAAGGTATTTATAAGAGTCAAAGCCGTGCAAAATAAGATTGATAAAATTGCCCCCGACAGACCAATGTACGGACCGTACATTTTATACGGTCCGTAGAATCAGTGACAGTTCTCCGTAAAATCTTCGCCAGTTGTCAGATGTACGATCCACTTTTACGGACCGTAAATATTATACAGTCTGTATAACCTACCCGTAAATCCTCTTTTCTTTAAGACTCTTCTGGAACCAACCTACGGTGAGATTTACGGACCGTAAATAATATACGGTCCGTACTTCTGCCTGGACTTCCACTTCATGTCTTATCCCTTTCAATTAAGCATCCACGATGGCATTTACGGACCGTGAAGATTCTACGGTCCGTATGTTCCTCCGTATAAATCAGGCTTCAGTTATTTTTCTTTCTTTGAACATCTTTTTACTCCATTTTCACGACTTGCTCCCGAAATACGTTAAACATCTGCAACATGTCACAAACACATCAAAAAGACCAAGACTTGCTCAAAAACAAGTAAAACTTATAGCCAAAGAGCATCAAATGTGCCATAATTTCACGGCACATCAGCCGGCACCCGGCACTTGGCACCCGAAGGGCCTAGCGAACCAACTGTGATATCTAAACTTAGTAACGTGAATCATAGGCCGACGAGGCCGCTGAATAACAATAGTAAGATGTATATCATAACAACCTGCAAGCAGAAAAGGCCCAACAA
Source organism: Lycium barbarum (assembly GCF_019175385.1). Lineage (NCBI taxonomy): Eukaryota > Viridiplantae > Streptophyta > Magnoliopsida > Solanales > Solanaceae > Lycium > Lycium barbarum. The sequence goes on from NW_026843540.1 coordinate 17,673, forward strand.
CACATATATACATAACTAGGGCCGACAAGGCCACAACCAAGAAAGACAACTAGTCAGAAGGCCGGCAAGGCCAAACACAATACCTGGACTCTGACTGATAGTCTGTAAGCCTCTAAGAGCACTAATATGCATCAACCAGTTGGGACAATAGCCCCGACGTACTCATAGCCATACTCATAATATATATATATATATATATATGCATCCTATTTAATTACTCTGACCAGCAACTCCGAAGAATGGAGTGTGAACATCCCTGCTGGACTCTGATATCCTACTGAGAAACGGTACACCAATCCGTCTACCGTACCTGTGGGCATGATCACAGCACACAAAATGCGTCAGTACGAAAGATGTACCGAGTATGTAAGTCGATAAGCATAAACCTAACATAAGCATAAGAGATACAGATAACATGGGAAAAGATGTAGAGACAACCTGAAACTCTAAACGAGGCCACTGAGGGCGACCATAATCATGACATAAATGTAATTGCATGCCCGTAAAATCATTCCTCATTGTGGAGGAATATATCATATCATATAACAATAATAAATCCCTCTGTGGGGTGAGCTCATTATCATAACATCGTCTCTGCCCAACTGATCAGTGGCAATGCACAGCTACGTGCCTACCCGGCCGCCTACAACACGGCTCGGTAAAGAAAGAAATACATCTAGGTGCACAGCTACGTGCCTACCCGGCCGCCTACAACATGGCTCGGTAAAGAAAGAAGCATGTCTAGGTGCACATATAAGTGCCTACCCGACCGACTATAGCGCGGCTCAGTAATGAAAATAAATACATATATATAAGTGCAATGAAAGACTGACCTCAGAAGAAATATCATGGAAAGAGTCGGGGTGACCTATCGTCGTTATCCTCTGACTATCATTATTGTCGCTACGTTTATCATTATTTGATCATTAGGACAAAGAAGTAAAAGTACAAGGAAACATCTTGTTATGAATTATTCACGAAGCCAAAGTTAGCCAAACTCTTATGAAATATGATCGACACAACTTTTATCGGAAAGAGTGTGCCAACGAGAGATTCGTCACCTTGGAGCAATAGACAAGAAGATAAGGATTAACTCAATTAAAGGGAGTACAATCAACTCAACTTTGACGTGAAGAGTACCATAACTAATATCATTTTTCATTCGATAAACATGAGGGATACGAAATGTGAAAGGTACTTCCATACAAGCTATTCATGACAAAAGGGTAAGCTTAACCATTTTGGAACATAATCGACACAAGTTGAACGAAAAGTCTTTTAATCGATAGCCAAAAGGAGATGTGGACCATAATTTGGTACAAGTCATAGATGAAGTATGTGTCAGCTCAATTATCATGGAATGCGATCGATTCAAGTCAGCGGAACATCTTTTCAACGAAAGGTCATTTGAAATCTAGTCATGCCACAAAGAGAATAGAAAGCCCTACATACCTCGTGTTGCCAATACGATCCTACAACGAACTCGTTATAACTAGTATGTCAATCCTATAACAAGGTGTACATGAATGAACTTAGATGCTAGTATATCACGTATATAAAAAGATAAATCGATTCTAAAATGAAACGGGCAGCATTTCCCCTATTCTTTAACGACCACAACTCAATCAACAAAACTAACAACAACAACATCATATAAGCCTCTTTGAACACAAAACGTCAACTTCCAAAGTTATACACCAAAACAGCCAATATACGCTTCGTATCCAATATCTTTATGCACTTTATTCTTCCAAATTCAAGAACAACAACATAACAACATCAACCCCCATTTATATTTCAGAAAATCCAGCCACAGTGACTCGAGATCACATTCCAAATCAGTCCACAAAACTAACAAGAGCTCTAGCATGTATATCACTTCTCTTCCACAATTTCTTTATCCAACAAGTTGACTAAAGACTAAACTAACTCAAGAACATAGAGAAAAGTGTAATCTTACCTCAATCACACCAGATTAACCTTAATCTTAGGATACTTCACTAAGAAGAAAGCTTCAACTTCAACCCAAAGTGATCCCGAACTTGCTAAGATTCAGAGGCGACCGAAGTTATAACCATGAAATCGATGGAGCAACACAACTATGTTTGATCTAGAATGAACTTGACTTTTAAAGAACTTGAGAAACTTTTTTGTAGCAATAAAACCTTCAATTACATGCTGCTGCACTTCGTTGGTGAACAAGAAAAGAGGGGAAATAACTTTATTATCCTATACGAATGAAAGTGTAAGTGAATTCTAAAACTTTGTGCAATTCTTGAACATGAGAGACGTAAATAATTATAAACGAATGGAATTGCCCTTTTTGCTGGCAGTTCCTATTGATGCCACCCAATCCCTTTCTTGATCATTAAGTACTTATCTTTATCCATAAAATATATAATATGTAGAATAAGAGCATTTAATATCTTTCTAGTGGTACTATTATTAGTTTTATAAAAATAGAGTAAAATACTCTTGGAATACGGATATACAGTAAAACTTTATAAAAATTTGGGACATTTAGATGTTTTATCAAATTCTAATTTTCCATCCCATTATCAAAAGTACCAATTTTTGTACCATTAATTCTCAAAACTGAAAAAGATAACTTTCTTTTCTTATGAGAAAAATAATTTCGATCTTTACAATAAGGAAAATTCCATTTATAAACTTCTTCATATCATGTGTATAATTTAAAGCATATCCAAAAAGTAGTAGCAAATTTTAACTATATAAAATCATATTTATCAATTTTTTTCACAAAAAGGTTTCACTTAACAGAAAATACATTATCAAGGCTATATATAATAGTTTCGAAACTCGTCAAACTTATGGGTCTTACATCTATAACCTCATGTACGACGTTAATCCTCTTAATCCATATTGATCAACTCATGACGCATCTTAACGTAAACGTACGGGATGTTACAGAAATCCTATTGGAGTAGGTCGTGGTTTTTAATCCCTTGAGCAAGAAGTTTTACACATAAAATTACTTGCCTTATTTACTTCCTGTCATGATCTGTGAAAACAATTAGAGACTAAGTCCCTTAGACTGTTTTGGTGGACTTTCAGGTTGTGAACTCATAAAGGGTAAACCCATAAATTCCATCAATTGGTATCAGAGTAGGTGTTTTCGAAAAGGTTAACACCTAGAAAGGATCTTCTTCATGACTAGTTCACCAAACCTAGAGAAGGAAGAATCTAGCACAAGACCACCAAGATTCAATGGAGAATATTATAAGTGGTGGAAGGCAAGAGTGCAAAGGGCTATAGAAATGAAGGACAGCAAGCCTATTCAAGATCTAGAGAGAGGAGAGTTAAAGAAATATAACTCAGAAAGTGACGGCATCAACATGGAGTCTTTTCACTCAAAGATTTCAAGATATGGCTCGAAGAAGTAGTGGGATCCCAAAGAAAGGAAGATCCAGCAGGAACTGCATAGAAAATAATTTTTGCCATAAGTGTGGAAAGCACGAAAAAATCTCAAAGGAATGCTCTCCTCATATACAGATTCATTACAAAAATCACTCTGAAAATACAGTTGCATGGAACTAGGTCCCTGTCCAGAAAGCCAACAGAAGAAATGATGTTGACCGCTTAGTGAAGCAAGCCATGGCTGCCAGAAAAGAATTCTTCATTAAGTTTGAGGATGACCAAGGTGATACAACTATGATAAGGGTTGAAAATGATAATAGAGAAGTAAAAGAGGAAGACCAGGTTCCTAACAACAAAGCAAATCTTTTTTATACTCAAAAGGATCTCGAAAGCTACTCTCAGGAAAAATTGATATATCTTGCAGATCGCTTAATTAATATCTATCATGGCTGGGCAGTTGTGTTTAAGTAAACCAAGAACAATGGGACTATGTCCACAGTGAATCCAAAGAAACAAGTTAAGGGAGAGACCAGAGAAAATGCCTGGAAAACCAATCAAATGAAGAGGTTAACTAACATTTTTCCTAGACTAAAACAGGAGATCTGTGAGATCCATTTTAAGATTGAGAAAGAACTTGAAAAGGCCAAAGCAAATCTCATTGCAGAGCTTGCAAAGAATAAGCTACTTCAGGAGAAGGTAAGGCAGACAAAGACTGATCTTGAAATGTCATATCTCTGGACATAGCCTTTTGGTAAAGATAACTCAGTCCGAAATCTATATGATAGGGGAAATAACTCTGGTGTTGAAAGAATCAAAGTCTTACACTCTGCTCAGGGAAAATACAGATCTGTGTCTGAAAAATGGAGTTGCTCTAATCATAACCACACTGGTTATCTTGAGACTTAGGACAAAGCAAAGGCTTAGCCTGAACGGAGAAAAAGGGAGGTGTTCTCAAACAAACTAAGAGATATGGGACCCAGTCCCTGGAAAATAAAAGGTAAGCAACAAGAATGTGTGAACAAAGATCAAGACTATCCACTTCACTGTCACTTGGGACCCAAACGGAATTGGGGTCCTAGGGTGAACAGGTGATCACAATAGAAGGCTGCAGTGAGAGAAGGCAGTGAACATAATTAAGATGTTGACAGTTCTGAGCATAACAAAAAAAATGGATAATCTGTCACTCTAAGCCTTAAAACACAGGAATGTTGTTATATCCCGCATTTTGTACATTCGGATAATTCAAGATAATTGCGGGAAGTTAAGAGCAAGGTTATGTTTTGATCTTGTTTAATACACAAGTTGTTTATGAAAATTTTTGAAGTGGGAAATAATAAGAATGGCTAGGGGTAAAAAGGGAAATTCGCAAGATGACTCTTAGAAGTGTGAAGGAAGGCTAAGGGCAAATTTGGAATTTGAAAAATAAATTTTCATGAATTGCAAAAAAAAAAAAAAAGTTGGGCTTGAACTAAGAGGCCATGTGGCCGTCCAAACTAATTGGGCCAAAGCCCATATGGATGCTAAGTGTGTATAAATAAAATATGGCCCATGGATTATTATTCATCTTCTTCTTATTTCAAGAAACTTGAAGAAGTTTCAAGAAAAGAGAAGACATAGTAGTATTCGGCCATGGCTCCAAGAATTGAGCCATGGAAAATTGATCAAGAAAAATTGTTTTCTTCTAGCTTTTCTACCAATTGGAAGGTCCTCTACAACATGAGATAGTTTTTGGAATCAACAAACCATTCGTTTTGTCGTTTGCAAACCCGAGCTAAGTTGTGAAGTAAGAAGAAAAGGTAAGGTTTAATCCTCTTTTTCATATGTTGTGAATGTTTTGTACATGTTGTAGTGTGTAGAAATTGATGGAGTTCATGAAACCATGCATGTTGATGTTGGCCGAATAGGGGTTGTTTTGGTAGGATGTGATGAATTGATTTTATTTAATGTTTTGGTTGTTCTTGTTGTGAATTCTATGATGCCAAAGGAAGATTTAATGACTCAAGTTGGAGTTATGGTTGGTTATGGGCTGTTTTAGAAGTTAATGTGATATTAAGTTAGTTTCTTGTATTTATGAGAATGATGTTGCTAACGTGTGGATTGTTGGTGTAGTTAATGAATTTGGAAGAAAGAAATGTGTTGCTGTTGTTCTTATTGAAATTGGGAGGTCGGGTGGTGTTGCATATTGGTTGGGTTGTTTTGAATATTGTGCGGATTATTTGAAATGTTCTTGAATCTCGTTTGAATGATTACGGATTAGTACTTGAATATGTGAGCGTTGATGTTGGTTTGAATGTATGTAGTTGAATGGAATGAAATCGGAATGTTGCTGAATTATGTAGAAAGGAGCTACTAATGTGAGAATGTGTTTTGACTTAATCGTTAGAGATGGAATCATGATTGTTGGTATTATTGTTGATAATTTGGCCGAGTTGAATTCTCGGGTTTGTTGTTGTTAAATTGGCCGAGTTAGATTCTCGGGGATGTTGTATTTACAGGGGAAATGCTGCCGAAATTTCGATAGAATATAAATGAATTCATTTGAAAGAACAAGACGAGTATATGTCGATGAATCTAATGATTATGTCAACTTTCTTGAATGTAGACTAGCAAGTGTGGATAAATAAGCGTAGCTAATAAGGCGTGGCACAGGTATGTAAGGCTTACCCTTTCTTTCTTTTGGCATGTCCTAGAGCTAAGTAAGGTATGACATGGCACGCACCTTGGGGTAACACTACTCTTTGATTCCGAGCTTGGTTATGATGCTTATTCTCTTTTGTCATGAGCATGTCCCGTATGGCTGAGTCTATTGTATGATTAATAAATTAATAAGCTACTTCATATGGTTTTGATATGTAGCCATGATTCCGAAGCTCTGTTTGATGTGCTTCCGAGGTTGCCTATGATTCTGATTCACTTCTGATATAAGTATGTCTAATATGATCGAGCTTATTACATGATTGAATAATGAGATGAGTATAAAGAGTTTTGTTTCTGAAAGAGTTCTGTAAGTTCTAATGTCCCCAACTTTCGTAAAAGATATTGGATTTGCTTTGAAACGTTCGTAAAAGTTCTGTGGTAAGAATGTCCGTAACTTTCACATACTAACTCCGATTGACATGAAACATGTTTATGATCCTTCAAAGGTCGGTATGTGTACGTATATATCGAGTCTTGATTTATGTGCATATGGTTTCGCACTACTCTGTTCGTCCAAGTCTCAGTATGTTCTCCACTGCGTCCCGGGCCAGGGTATGTTCTCGTGCGTATTTCTCTGCATTGTTCACCGCATCCCTCTCACTTGCGGGCCGGGGCATGTTATGTATATGATATGATGACATTATGATGTGATGACGGGGCGGTGGCCAGGATGGCACATGATTTATTCACCGCGTCCCGCAAAAGAGGGCCGGGGCACGTTACCTGCATACATGATACATGATGTGGACATATATGATTCTACTTACCGCGTCCCTCAAAAGAGGGTTGGGGCACGTTACATGCATATATGATACATGATATTGACATATGATGATTTCAGTTACCGCGTCCCTCAATGGAGGGCCAGGGCACGTTATATGCAAATGTGATACATGATGACGACGTACATGATTTCATTTATCGTGTCCCTCAATGGAGGGCAGGTGCACGTTATATATGATATATGGTAATGACATGCATGAATTTCTCACCGCGTCCCTCACTGGAGGGCCGGGGCACGTTATATGATATATGACACATGATGATGGCATACATGATTTTCATTTACGATTTATGATGACATACATGATTTTCAATTCAAAAAGGCAAGTGCTTTGATGTTTAAAAAGTTCATACTTGATTCTGGTAAATCTCTGTTTCAGTTATGATTCTCCTTTACTGTGATTCTTGCCTTACATGCTGAGTACATTTTCCGTACTGACCCCCTTTCTTCGGGGGCTGCGTTTCATGCC